>NC_059511.1:7883787-8186818 GCF_905147795.1 Pieris rapae | reverse complement strand
TTAAACAGCTTTATATTGCTCGACAGATGGAATGAGTGATAAAAGTGTTCACGTTACGAACGGGTCTGAAACTATATAGTTTTGTATTAGGTCAAGGATTGTTAGGATTCTTATGATTTCTTATTATGATATATTATGATAAATAAAAATAAACAGATTATAATATTTAAGTTCACATAGAATTTGTAACTCAAACAATATTAATATAGAATTCTTGCACCCAGTTTATACCTGCTTATAATAACACTGCATAGTTCATGTTATGTTACAGATAAGTTTTTTTTTATGTTACAGGAGGCACACCTGATGTTGAGTGACCACGGAGGTCCCATGGACACTCTCACTGCTAGAAGGCTCGCTGACGGCCTTTTGAGAATTGGTACGCTATTTTCTTGACCCTAAGTCGAATTAATTCGGAAATACTTCAGTGGGTAGCTAGTTCCACATAGTGTTGGTGCGCGGCAGAATTATCTTAAGAATCAGTTAGTTGTGGATTAAAATCCCGGAGAAGACCAAAAAATAAAATATGGCAAATTTTCTAATAAAAATAACCCCTATATTATACGATTATTTAATACTGTCCCAACGCCTGGCGTGACGTGGGCTCAAAGTGTATTTTTTAACTTTATCAAGCTAATTGTAAATTATCTCAGTCGAACCGTGACTATGTAAGTTGCATAATGCATTGGACGCGAAAGCCTCAGGACATTCCAGTATTCAACGTTAATATAATATCTCTGCTTATTAAATGGTTTAATTCGGAAAACTGTTACAAGTCAAATTATTATTCCTAGATTTATTACAAAAATAACTTCACTACATTAGTTAAAATCATTTTTACTAAACAATTTAGCAGGTATATTATGATACCAAAAAGATTACCCACTCAATAATTGTATGCCTACGCGGTGTGCGTGATATAAAATTATGCAATCAGTTTACGATTTAAATATAAAATGTATTCACAAAACCAGTGTAAAAATTAGCTAAACTCACTAGTTATACTCACTTCAAATATCTTTACTAGATCAGTGGCAAGACAGGAACAATTGTACGCTACGATTCCTAATTCCTTTACCTAGAACAAGTTACAACAATTTAAAAATAACAGAACATAAGTGTTTTTAAAGGATTTTTCCATTTGAAGTCTGATTAGAATACATTAATGACTGTGATATATTCCTATACATTTTTTCTTATATGACACGTTAAAGGTTAAATAACTTTTTTATACAATACTGAATTACTATTGTACATTAATTATAGGGAAATAATTAGAAAAACCTTTAATACTATTTAGCTTATATGCTAAATATAAAATATAGCTTACGTAATACGATATTTTGTATCTATGTATACTGAATATATTTTAGCAAGTGTCAAATCAGTAAATAAATAACTATTTACTGATTGGCCTTCGACAAAGGCCTGCTCTAAGTGTTTCCATTATTCTCTAGCGGTGCGAATCCAAATTGGATCCACTGAGTTTATATCGTCCTCCCACCATCTTATATGCCTACCTCTGTTTCGTTGCCTATATAGAATATAGGGAAATAATATTCAGCTAATTCACTTGTAATAGCATTCATTAAAGGTCTACCTGAGAAGGCCCTACTATTAAAATTGTAACATATAATTTGATATTTGTTATGTATGTATAATTATAATAATAACATGCGGCGGCAACGAGATTTACTCAAATATATTTTTATAAGATCTTTCTCTTTATTATTATAAATAAGATTTTAAATCACTCACGTAGTGAAGAACTTTTACTCTGAAAACATATTGAGATACTCACTTGAGTCAGCGACCTCCAATCCATATTAGCGCTGCCTATGTAGAAGTGTGTCTTGTCTATGATCCAGAACTTCGTGTGAAGGACGCCACTTCCGAGCAACTTTGAGAAGTTAAGGCTTCGCACCTATATAATAATATTAATAGCAAAATTACTCCTTTGTGTTATTATTATTCTTATTATATTTCTAAAATCTTTTTGTCCTAATATACAGATCACAAAAACGTAAGAAAACACGTCGCTTAAATGTTAACCTATTGCATTGTCGGAATTTGAACGAAAGACCTTAGAGTAAAAGCCAAGATCTACACTGCTTATTAAATGACACTAAAATAAGTAAAACTCACCTGCGCTGCCTTTTTCTTAACTAAATATTCAGTGTCTTTATTAGGGTAAGACTTAGAAGGCCAGTTTTGAGCAATTCTTAATTTTATATTTCTCTTTAATCCAGCTGCTAGTAACGCCTGGAAAACTTGTTCTCCCTGTACCAATTACAAGTATTAACGAATAAAAATTTATTTTGTCTGATATATTGTATAAAATTTTTGTGCGATAGTTACATAATTGAGGAATTTAATAAGGTACCTAAGCCTAAATTGGACACGGGGAAGTTTACTTAATACCAAACTTGTGAGTTCCAGTTTTCTTATAAGTATAGTCGTAAAAATGGCCTTTTTGATGTAAATGTTTTTTTGTGATGTAAACGGTTGAGGCTCACATGTTATTAAGAGATAACGACATCCATACATGCTTACATTTCCCGAGGACTTAAAATAATTGTTACGGTCTAACAAAAAGTAAAATCAATCATTTCCCAAACTTCAGATTTATTAACACTTTGTTTCCGCACATACTCAACAAAAATCGCTGTGGAAATGTACGGACAAACTATATTAAATAACCCAAATAAGATTATTAACTTATTAGTTCCGTATATTTTAAAAACTCGAGATACTTTTTTATTGCTTTTTATTCACAATAAATAAAATAAAATACCAAATAAAATATACTTCATGGGCGATGAAATATTGTTCTACAAAATTTAAATTTACTTACCTCAATAGAGGAATTATATGGATATTGTTCATTAAACCTAAGAGTCCAATACAAAGACGCTATTTCTATAGATGATTGAGCATCGTCTATCAAATCTAGCCAGACATTTTTTGTGTTGGCATGTGTTGAATTAGGCGGATACATATGACCCTCTGGTATACTTTCTACTAAAGATAACCTGCAACAAATATATTCATTTATAATTCGTTTGTATCTATAGAACACAATACCTAGTTACTTTTTGTATGGATTTCAAAAGCGCAATTTGAAACAAATAATCTAACGAAAGATTCTCTATTATTATTAATATATCAAAATTATTCAAATGGAAAATTTTCTTTGCTGCATATTAATAATATTGTATCAAGTACCTATTGAAAACCGTAAACTTTTACTAAACATTACTCTTGATATGATATGGTGTATAATACTTAGTCAGCAATTGCTTTGATACAAAATTATACCATATAATATATAAAGCCCTTGCAACAAAGTAACTTTTAATTAAATAACTCTCAATGCCACCAATTCTAATTTCTCTTCCAACTCACACAATATACATTCAAATATAAAAAACAAAAAGATTCAATAGTTCATGTCACAAAGATTAAACTCTACTGAACAGTTTACAATGGAACAATTCTAGTAATAGAAAACAATTTTTCAATATGACAGCAAAGTAATTTATTATTTTCCACAGAGGAAATGTTCTTGTTATATATGATTAATGGCTTTTCAGTAATAAACTATTATTATTATGTTTTAATAATCATTGGTTAGAAATTGTAAAAGGATTTGTATCGACTTGATGAAGTAACTGCCTGGCAAGTCAATATTATAACAAAAACCATAGTAAGGGACTGTCAGAATAAAAGTCTTTATTGTAATATTATAAAAAAAGGGAGGATTTGTTCAATTTTGTTTATGACATGATAACTATTACCAACCTGTTACAAAGATTTTGACTGACTTGATGATAATTGGTACAAAAGTCACTGTACAAATTATTGGTAAGTGAAGTACTGGACTAGTACTTAGACTGTAATTTAGCTTGATTCTTAGTGTGGAAAAAATTATTAAAATTTAACAATGCATAATAAACCTTACCTACACTCATCTGAGCAATGTAAGTCTCTAGAAGTGGGCAGTACCTGGGCGACATTAGGCTGATCTAATAGTGGCACTAAAACCACAAGAACAATCAATAATATAACTATTGACACAGGAATACATGACGGCCGACACCATATGCTTCTTTTCTTTCTCCTAAAAAAATGAAGGATGAAATAAATCTTATTAGAGTTGGCATTTGTCAACAAGGCACTAAAAATATGTTGAAAAGTTACTGTGAGGCTAGCAGACATTTAGATCCACTGTTCACAACATACTATGTATGCTAAGTTTATGTTTGCCTGAAATTCCTTAAAAAAAATAGTAGATACTGAATAGCTTATTATGCTTTTTCATTAGCATGATTGTCAAAAGACAAGTCTTACTTGTCATGATAGCTATTTCCATTTTCATCTCTCATCATGAATATTTGCTCCCACTGCTCCAACTCCTCATCAGATGACGACGCGTTACCCACACTTCCCGATTCAAGAACGGTCTGCAAAGAAGGAAAATTGATAAATATATTAGATTATATGCAAAATAATTTCAAAGTAAACTTACTTTCAGTTGTTGTAAAAACTTTTTATACATTTTAAATAATATATTTAGTTCATTAAGTAAAACAGACAAATAATGCAACAATCTTAAGAAAATGGTTTATATTAATATATATTTTAATAAAAATAATGAAAAAATATAGCGGTATTAAAAGTTCATCGTTAATTTAAGTAAATAAATATTTAAAATGCTTTGTTTACGTTTACACTTTACATAGCAAAAAGTATAATGTTCAATGTTGTTGCTGTCAGCTGTCAAAGTTTTAAAAAAATGAATTAGTTTGAACACAGATAGAAAACGTTACACAATTCGCGCGCAAGTACAAATTATAATATATAGTTCTATATTATATCCATTATTTAATATTCAATAGAATATAAAGTCTAATACTGTAACGAATGTATTATTTTTAAATTTGATCCTATTTTATGCATAATTTATTTTAACATAGTCTATAGCTTAACGGCAATCGTAAATTTAAATATTATTTGCCTACACGTTTTAAGAATCGGTCTCACCATTATAGTTATGTTATGTATTAAATCACTGCACTTTGTACAATACACATCATGAACACTATACAATACAAACAGTGGAGCTGCGTATCCTTGCATTCCTTTGATTCGTGCGGGCGCAATAGCATCAAAAATATAACTGCAAGTAAATGACGTCGACAACCGCATTGTGCATGTGCATTTTAAATACTAGGTTAGTTGAAACCGTTAAACTATCCAGGGCAACTGTTTAAACATAGTCATTATCGTTTTACCAAGCACCTAATGGTATAATTTAATGTACAAACTATTTTTGATGGGCACATTGCATGATTTTTATAATTAGGCGCGATTCTTCAAAACTGAATATTCAAAACTCGTGATCTCGCCCACACCTAAAAATAATTTAAGTAAAATTTGAAAATGCATCAAATGTTAAGCTCGACTATCTCTGCCAATGAATAGAGAAGCCTTTTATTTTAGTAAAATAAAATGCATTTTCATTAAAACTCTTACTAGACTTCTATCGGTAATCGGTAAGTTGGTATTAGTTTTCTACGTCTTTAAAATAAGAATTTAACATTCATAAATAAAATAATAACGCTGTTCGTAGGCACGTAATAAATAATACATGTGGTACTTATAGCTACCTCACCTTAACCTTCAGGGTCTTGTTAGAAAGTTGCGTGTTGACCTGTCACCGTGATGTCGGCAGAGATTAAATTAGTCAATTGTAAAATACAGACAGATTAATAAATCACTTCTACTTTGAGGTAAAACCTCTGAAACGTGTGATTCTGAAAGCTGACGAATTTGTACTGTGACAAAATATGTTTTCAACTACAACCTAAATACACGTAATATTTCAATAATAATTACAAGGGTGATGACTTGTAATGTCGCTTACCACTTTTACAAATACATTTTACGTACGATTTTCATACACGTTGCAAGGTAAACAGTATAATTTAAAAGTTCTTAATAGTTTTTACACGTTACGATAATAGTAGTCCCTGGAAGTCGTAACTTTCCTTTATAATGAATTTGTATTATCATGGAACAGAAACAATTTTTATAGCTCAGTATTAAACTATAGGACATCATATATTAGTCTATAGCGTAACTACATGGAGAGGCCCACCTGGCAAACGGTACAGAGGCAGACCTTACGCTCGATGTGATAATGATATCAAAAAAACGCGGGTCCCACATGCAAATAGCTCTGGATAGACAAAGATGGCAAGCCTTGGAGAAGGCCTTTACGGGAGAGGGTTCCTGATATACCTACTATAACTGTTAAAATTATTTACTAACACAAAGATTAATCTGATAGAAGTGGATCAGGAATTAATTAAAAACTAAATATAAATAAATTAATAATATAACTAAAATAAATAAAATATTTTCAGTTAATTATTTAAAGTGCAAGTTTCATTCCATTTAAAAAAGTCACTTCAGAAATAATGCATTTGGTGTAGAAAAATAGTCCAATAACTAGCTATTGTACAAATTCAGACCATTTCAATCCATTAGTGTAATGTAAAAACGTATATATATCTTTGTTTTCAATTTTGTACAATACCCAGTACGCAGTACGAAATATGCTTATAATTCAAGGGGTTTCAGGCCCGCCACTCTATTAACACACAGGGACGGTATTTGTTTCATTATTCACATTTTATTGACAGTTAGGATGATATCTACACGGATTAAATAACTCTTAAATTCAGAATTGAGATGTAGCGCTCAGTATGCCTCCTGTTTGACAAAAATGCAAAGGATTTTGACAAAAACAATAAGAAAAATAAATAGTATACAACAACGTATTTAAATAAAATAAAGTCCTAGTATGTGATTTGTAAAGCTATTTTGCGACGGCGTAAAATTAAAATACTTTTATAGTTACGTGTTGCCATGACAACATGTTTAATAACAAAATATTATGTAAATAACATCATGGTTAATACGGGCAAAATTGATGAATCTTGAACATGATTGATGGGTTGTAATTCTAGTTAAATTACATGACATTAGTTGGACCTTTAATCTATAAAACGTCAGTTTTGTAAATGATTTAATACTAACATAACTATTAAGTTACGGTTAAGTTACATTGTATATTATTAGGCAAGTTAGCACATAACTTTAGTTTTTCCTAAACGAGTTCTTAAACAATGTCTACATTAAAAAACTAATGTATAAAAACTATTTTTATTCATTGTTAAATTTATGTTATTAATTAAAAAGTGAGTGTTTAATCATAGCTTGCATGAATCGAGTTTCCAGACATTTGTTATTATTTACCTACAACGTGAATTAATTAACGATGAATGTTCGTCTTTCCGTTTATTTACAAAACGCCTCTTATCAAGTCGAACTGATGGAAACTGATCATAATAAAACACCCACGTTATTGGAATGCGCCTTTTCAGTCAAAGTTGAAGCCCGTTTAGTTTTATAAAAGGAATTTTGTGTAATAAATCAAGAAAAAACTATTCACTATATTTACAAAGTCAGTTAGACGTCATAGTAAATTCTTGAAGATATTTAATAATATAAATATTTCAACCACTAAAGGAATAGTTCATTCCCCCGGCAGCCGCAAAGAACATCAATGTAAATGTTTTTAAAACCTTCCTTGAACCCGAAGCTGTTAGTTTTGAGTCAATATTGTCTTTTGATGTTCTCTTTTATTTTTATAAAACACATGCAAAAGCTTTATCCCATTTAGTAGTCTGCTGATGACTCTAATTTTATTACAAGTTATACCATAGAATACCTATAGGCGGTATATATTATATGAAGATCTAAAATGGTAATAAATGGTAGATACAATTAAATTCTTCAGAAGACATCAGAACTTATTAATTATTCTGCACGTAGTCACCAGTACTGACTGATACAATATTGAAGAAAATCGTTTTGTCTTGTAAAAAGGCAATAAACATGGTAATAAAATTTTAATTTTAACACAACCTCGCAAATAGTGGATCTGATTTCCTGTAACTTTAAAGACAAATCTTTAGAGTAAGCTTGATATTTTATTGTTACGACTGTTTTGAGTACTACTTAAAAAAAACTTCTGCGCACCAAAGGATATTTATTTCTGTGTTCAATTTAGCACTTCCCCGTAAAGGAAAGATTGTGAGAAAACTGACATGTCATATTGGTAAGACATAGATCATACAATTATCAAGACAAGTCATCAAAACAAGTATAGAAATTCTGAGGGTAAGACTTTACTTGCTTTTTTTATTCCATAGAAAATATATATAATATTGTTGTGCTATATATATATTATATGTATTTTACTTAATGTATCACATTGACTAATGCAAATGCATACATTCTTTATTCAAGAGCACTGGAATAACAAATAGTAAATAGAAAATATTTATAAATGAAATGAAAGTGCTCTATGAAAAGCCCTCTTAGCTTGAAGCAGCCATTGTTATAGAAACTCGTTGAGCTGTCAATACCTCAACACTCAAGTGTAGTGATAGTGAATATATTATACTCCTGCATTGAATACTTTAATTAAAATATAAGATCGTACGAAACGAATTTAACAATATTGGTTCGATCTTATATATAGTACATAATGATGATATACGTGCAGTTGACATAATATTATAATGGCGTCGATATTAATTAATATAATGACACTTATTTATTTTCTTTTGTAAATTCTAAAACATTACTTTGCTTGAAAAATATAAGAAAATATGACGTTCCAAATTTTACACGCATATATTAATTTAATAAGAACATAGAAATTACAACAAGCAAGGGAAAAAAGGACATAAAAGCAAGGAACTAAAACTAATCAGAAACTTAAAAAACATAATTCACATTGAGGGCACATCATAATAAGTAGGCAAGTTGAAAGATTTTATGAAATAGATCATTAATGTTGTTAATTAAATAGGTAGAGCGAGGTGAGAGATATTCACAGTAGCATAAAAAGTAGCAAATAAGCAAACCGAACATATCGACGTCATTCATTTCTAGTAATTCTAGGAATAAAGTAAAAATTGGATAATTTACTAGAAGGTCAATATGAGTTCTGAAGTAAGAATTTTATACAAATAAGCAAGGTCAGTAGGGTAGGGTTTTTAGGGTATTTTCCTCGAAATAGTCTAAAAGAGCGTACATTTTCACTAGACAACGCGAACTTCCCAATCGTCTACCATTGCAAAGTTTTCTATGAAAAACGTTTTCGAACTGCCTCTTGTTTAGGTATTTATGTGAATTTTATAAAGTTGTGACCATATAACATTGTAAAATACAATGGAATAGTAATTTTTATAATTTTAACTTTTGTAAAGCATGTAGAGAAGCTTAATTCAAAAAATATCATATTAAATTTGTATAACCTTTGTTGGCAATCGGTCTCTTGTAGCATCTTTATGAACTAATGGTAAGTTTTGCATTCTATTATCGAAAGTAATTAATATATTCATAAAGGTCACTAGTAAAGTGAGTATATGTGCAGATCGTCGTAAACGTTGCATACGTTGTATTTGTCTCCGGATTTCCGTAGTTTTACATGTACTGTATTCCATACATGGAGAAGGATATTCAATGATGGCGATAAGTCATGAGATACGAGACAATCCTTACTACTTTTGATTTTATTGATGCATTGGTGAGATTAATAAATCCCAATCAAAAATTACACAAATATTTTTAGCGAAAATATTGTAAATACGTATATGTATATTGTATTATTTTAACCACTAATAAATCACATTTATTTTTATTTCGGTTAAGTGCATTTCTATTGCATTTTAGTTGGTTTTAAATGGACGAAAAGAAATCGCAAATATTCTCCAAGTTTTGATAACATAAGTCACATAAAGTCGTTAAAGGTCGCGGTAATCGTAAAATCGCGTGAGCTTTCGCTATTCTATGTAATATCTTAACATTAAGCATTGTTTATGGGATACGCAATAATTTCGCATGTTTCGTAATTTTACGCAATTTGTTACGATTCTTTAATTATAAAACAAGGGATAAAAATATTTTTTTAGGTTGCGTGGAGTTTTATACCTGTTGACCAATAATTTGAAGTCATTGAGTACCTTTGATATAAATCTATTATGTTTCTATATGTTCTAGTTTTTGAAATATAGCTATCAGAAATATTTTTTTACTAGTCACATTGAAACTTCAAAACAACCCAGCTGTTCTAAAGATTTTTGTTTAATATTGTCCTACTAGAAATATCTGTAAAATCAATCCTTAATTTTTTTAACGGTTTATAAAACAGGTGTAACCTGATTACTTTGGATTCTGTTTGGATAAATTTCATGAGAACTGGGTCTCTCATATGACAGGTAAAACCTGCTCTTCATTTTTTTGCCTTCATTTAGCTCTTATAAAAAGAGACATTATAACGATGCAATGGGCAATATTTATGTATACAATTCCAAATAGTACGATTGAAAAAGACATACTTAAAATTCTAGGAAAAATATTTCAAAGATTTTGCTTTGATATCTCTGGGTAATGTGTTTGCAGTGTAAAAGATACACACTATTGTTAGTCCGCAATGTCTTGTTGATACATTAGAACACGCCGGAAGCTTTTTGCAAAGTGCTTTTAGGTTCAACTTTCTGTTCTTACGTTTTACATTTATATAACGGCTTTTGTTATAGTCTCATGAATGTTGTAATTTTATATTCATAAAATATATATTAGCCTCATTGAGTTCTTCTTCTGGGAGTCTTAACTAAACTCTTTCCATCAAAGCGAAAACACTATTTGACATAAAAATATGAAGAGGACAGAACTGACATTACATTAAAATGTAACCCTACTGATTTGGTGAATATAAAAATTTGGTAATACATATTATAAAAACATAACAATTAAATGCGATCTTTTTTTTTTACCAAACAGTTAAATGTTTTGGGGCTAAACGTACATGGCTTAAGCCTACCATTTAAGATAATAACAATAATAATTAAGTTTAATTTATTCCTTGAAACATTTACAAATTATACACACACTCAAAAAAAAATATTTTTTTAAGGACCTCTTAGGGTATAGGCCCCCTCCAATTAGCTCCATCTCTCTGTCTTGAGCATTTTTCTTACAATCTTGTCCAGCAATTTCCTTAAGCTCATTCTCAATTTCTAATTCTATTTCTATATTTTATTTCTATATATATTCTTATTCTCTTCAATCAGCCACCATTATATGCAAGAGAAAAAATTCTCTTTCATTTTCCAGGTGGCACTTTCCCCTTTGTTACCCGCTTTTTCTATCTGCCATTATATATAAATAAATTATTATTATTATTATTATTCATGCGAACTGTATGGCCCACCCAAATCCACTTAACCACTTTTCCACCATTAATGATAAATGCTTGTAAACCATTTCCGGAAGTTTCTTCTCAATTGCTAACTACTGCAACCACGCAACCACTTTTATTCAATACTAATTATAATGCTGTTTTAGTATGTCCATTTGCTTAAACGTGCTAAAAACAGAAACTAGAAAATCTTAGGAAAAGCACGTTTATATACGTCATATATTTTATTTTGGCAGAAACTTTTCTTTTAAATTACTGCGTGGGAACAAGCAAATTATTTTAGGAGAAGTTTGTTATTTTGGTTTGGTAAGACCGTAGTTATTTAGATTATGGCGTATTTGTTTCTTTTATCTTTATACTGCCGAATAACAGTGTGTGAAACCGCAGTGTTCCAACTAGAAATAAAGGTACCGCATATTCTAAATTGGGTATGTTTTATCGTTTAGCATTCGATTCTATCAACATATCAATCTGCGATTCAATCGCTTTGTCAACATCAGCCGCGGCCGACAATCCGCAGGTGACATCGCGTGAGGTGCTGCTATCGGACGTGAAACATGCCAGTAGGGTGACCATTCTTGAGAAATAATGATTATTACGCAGAGACTATATTTTGATAAATTTCCTTACTCGTAAAATGTCTATATCTATGTCTAAGTAGCGGAGAATTGAATTTGAAGAGAAAATGCTGCGAAATTTGCACAAAATTAGAAGAAAAGAGAATACAATAATAATTAATAATGATGGATGAATTCCTTATTAGTAACGATTAAGTTTTTTTAATAAAAAACACAAAAACTAAATAGAATGACTGTATGCTTTAATACTAGAAATTACTGAAAATTTTCTTCTATACATAAATGATCTATGTCAGTTACATATGGCATAAACATATAATTATACTTATAAATATGGGTTGTTCTATCTTTTGCTTCACCATATTTCCCTCTATGAGCCCATAAATTCCGTCGCGCTTATGAAGGGCTAATGAGCAAGGTATACATGTAAATAAAAAAATATATAGATAAAAAGGTATATAGACTGCTGTATATATACCTTTTTATCTACAATACAATATAGGCCTTGGATTTTTCCTCTAAAAACTGCAACGCATGTGCCTGACTTGTTTGTCACACGTAGTAAACTACAAAAAAATACACTTAACATATTATTATTACGTTAACGAAATATAAAATTATTTTTTATCATGGTATTCAGAACAATGTTTGGTAATCCTACATAGAAACAGGTACAGTACGCTAATGACAAACAATGTTTACGAATGCTAAAAAACTATGAAAATACATAGATAATAAAAAAGATAAACAAATAATAGGCTATACCAGTAAATCGATTGGGTTTCTAATTACTTCTGAGTCATATTTGAACTTGAAATATAATTGTTAAATTTATTTGATACCAATCAATTTTTAAAAATAATTTCGAATAATTACGGGGACTTATAATGAGACATACAAATACTTCATATTAAGCTTTATCAGCTTGGTTTATCAGCCAACTTTGTTATATGACTTTAATATGCAATAAAAATATATTTAATCCGGGCATGTATAAGTGCCATTGACGGTTTCATATCCTCACAATGAGTTCAAAAATCAAAATCAAATACGTTTATTCAGTTTAGATGCGTCTAAGAGCATGCTTATAATGTCAAGATTGTTTACAAAATTCACGAAAGAGCAAGACTACGCTATCCATTCGCAAAGCTACCAGAAGGCCTTGTCTGAGAAGAACGGGCAAGAATCTCAGCAGAGTTCAAAATAACTTTTATTTATAATTAATTCGTAATTCTTCTGTCGTTTTAACGCCTTCGAATCTTACTATTTTGCTGCCATTACTCTCAAAAAGGACTGGAAAAATAAAAAAAGGTAGTCATGGTGACTACCCTTTTTGAATAGATGAAGAAGAGGATTTTACAATAAAATTATTTATTTTCATAGCTTGTACACACAATCTTTTAATTTAACCTGTAGGCGCTAGAATAAAGATAAACTGATAAGACTGACTAAGAATTACTGACGCAAATAAAATGTTTATATACTAAAAATAATATTAATTAAATTTTCTGGTTGAAATACTTAAATATAGATAGCTATAGCTATTACGTTAAACTATTCCGACACAATAACAGACGAACAAACAATTTAAATGTTACGTATATCTATCTACAAAGTAACACAATGCAGTTTAGAAAGCTATTAAAAGTTCACATGAGATCGAATAAGCAATATATCATAAGTGCTTAAAGATTGTATGATTCTGAAGTGTTTAATGGATCTCCGAAGGTTGCAATAATGCTCGTTATTAGAAATCGTAAAAATGTTTATTGCACATGGTCAGGGACATTCACGGGACATTAAATTGATCATAAGAACTGTACTAATTTATATGAATTTATTAATGTGATAAATATTAATAAATATACGGATATTATGTCAAAACCAAGTTAGCCAAGCGACATAAACGCGCGAAACACACTATACCATACGAAGAATCATATCATTGCATGACAGAACGCATTTTATGTAGTTTATGATTGGCCATAAGTTAATCTTAGAAATCTACCTAGCGCCTACGAAGATTGATGACCACATTAATTCAACGCTACGCAACTTGCACACGCTATGCTACGATTTTTTTCTTATTCTATAATTTTCAACAAAACGTTTATTTGTTAATCTAAAAAATAAAACCAAAACAATTTGTTACTAAGCGTGGGTTTAAGTTAATTAAAAGTTCGGAGTACCATACTCATAATATATTCTATGAAAGGAGATTCAATTAGACGTGTTACAAAAACACTATTATTTTATTAGAAAATTTACAAATTACTGACGAAAAATTAATTACGCTTTCAAGGAAAATTGGCTTGATACCAAGCCAATTGCATACTACCTCGAATAAACAATGTTTATTTACTCAACAATTATTTATAAGTGTTGTTAGTTCAAAGCGCTCCACTTTAATCACACTAAAAGAAACACGTGGCAGTGAATACCTGTTCGATAAATAAGCACATATTAGCCTCCTTCGTGGCTCATTTATGATATTCTTGGACAATTAATGCATGAAAGTCAGAAGGCTTTGGTTTTCGGAAGTAAATATTTTAAGTTTGCAAACATCATAATATGTATATTATACTTGTTAAGAAAAGGCCAGTATAACTAACACTTAAAAAAAACTTGTATGTGTATTGTGTATAAGTGCTAAAGAGACCTTAACCATGTACGGGTTGAGAGAAAAGATTAATAGATTTGACCTCACAATAAATCCCGGGTGGGTATGTAGATAGTTTTGCGCTATATAGTAAGAAAGCATTACTCTCATTAAAGTCATTGAAATAGTTAAATATCATATTATCCTTTATTGTTACTATGCAACTTATAAGTAAAAACGTATGGATAAAAAAAGTTTTAAGATGAATAAATCTTAGAAACTACATCTTAGACCATATTAATATAGTATTATATTTTAAAATGGTTATAATATAATATAAAAAGCATATTATTGTATTATGTTTAACACAGCTTAGTCTTTGCTTTCAATAAAATCCTCTTCTTGAGAGGCTACCGTCACTTAAAAGATGGCAACAAAGTAACACTTTTCTAACAAACAATTATTCAATTATAAACTTTCGGTGAAAACTTTGAAGAAAATTGCAGGAACCGATTACATCATTATAAACGGCATGCAAGCATGCTACGAGGAACTGTAGGCATGCTACGGGGCTACGGTGCTACGGTCGCGTAGATATGCGATACGATTGTAAACTGGGGCATGACATTAAAATATTACTGCCTCAGGCAATGCTTAGCTAAATATTCTAACTTGAAATGGAAATTTAACAGCCAACTTTTGCAGACAGCAAAACTTACCAATATTTTTTATTTTGGAACTTTCTTCATACTAATTTTAAATACACATACAAGGTCACAGAAAGCTGATTATATAGCCTTAATGTACACTATGATAAAACATATTATCGAAATAATCAATATCCTTAACTATTGTAGTAGGAATTTTATTATAAACTTAATTAGTTTATTTTAGTTTTATACTTACGCACATGTGTACCAAAAACTATTTATTCAACCATTTTGTACTCTGTAATTTTGAATAGCTATCTGAGATTTGCTATCATGCTTATAATAGCCTTCGACCACAATTTACAAACGTAAAATTCGCGGTCTGTCCGAAAAACAAACCGAAAGGTAAAAGTGAATAATTGGAACAAGGTCACTCACTAGTCGGGGCGAAGCTAATGCAGCGGTCGGTTCTTTATAAAATCGATATATACCACGACACGCAATGAAAGACTTAAAACTAATATATAATAAAAAGGAGCATTCACCTCAAATTGAATCAGCTTGCAAGTATTTTTGCTAACTACACAAGTATGAATGCATAGAAGGAATGTAGGAACGATGCGGTTCGTTTAAAAACTTTAAAATATCGTCGATTTCCGATAAATACAATGCACATGTCTCACGCGCGTATGCATCTTTAACACTGAAGACATTTATTGGTTGTCAGGTCTAATAGCGTAGGCAATGATTTTGTATTTTCATGGGCAATTTGAAGCGGCTTTGTGTAAAATTCTAAAAAGCTCTATTGTCTAAAATTACTAGAAATAACTGAGGTCTACCTTGAAAGTTTAACCGTGCCTGGGTCATGCTGCAGTATTACCATTCGTAAATATACTTTTTATAATTCAAGTTTGGATTTATCAGCGATATCATTGAAACCCTAAACCATATGAAAAAAAAAATACCAAGAAGCGGTTGTCATTAGAAAATTTTACTGTAGTGTTAATTATAAAGAATAGAAATAAAAGGAGACATAATTATTGGATAAATTTTAGCAAAGAACTTTTTATCTGCTTCGGTAGCGGTAAACTCATCAATCTATTAAACGCGTTATTCATGCAAGCTTTGTTTCATAGTATGCTATATTTCATCCGGAAGTTATCGTCCTTTTAATTATTATGACATCACCTTCGTAGGATAAGATACTTAATAGTTGTAAGTTGTAACGTTTTGTTCAACTTATATCTTACGATAAATATTTACCCCAAGAAAGCTTGACGATTGAAATTCGATGACCTCAGTTTGTATTTCATATACCTAGTAAAAAAATAATTGATAATATGTACCTAAATATGTATATACAACGAATATAGCAAACAATTTATAGCAGTTATTATGACAGAAAACTCCACTTAATATATATTTGTAGTTTTCCTATTTGTCCTACCAAGAGTTTTTTGTAGTTCTTAAAACTTTTATTTATTTTACTTAAGCCTTACTTAGCTTTTCTATTCAGTTAATATAAATAATAATAAACTTGTCGTCAAAGGCTTAAGCGAGGGGTTTTTTTTAAGTGACTGTCAATATATACAATTTGTATGACTTACCGACAATCCAGGGTTGCAGCCCGCAGTTAAAGAATTATTTCTAAACTTCGGAACACAAATTTGCATCGAAGTTTTCCCCTTAGGAGGCCCCGCACAACCGTACTCATCACTCCTATCGTTTCTTGTTAAATTTATATTGTTCGTGTTATTTACTTTCACCAATATATTACACGTCTGCGAAGCTATTTGAAATAGACCTTCCTCTAAATTTCTTTTGTTTTGATATTGCCGGTTGAAGTGTAAATAGTCCCACCACGATGGCATTTCAAATGCCGCGGCTAAAAGTTGACTATGACTTATGTAGCGCGTGTAGCTTCAAAGGACCGCGTAGCCGCTTTGACGGTTCACTAGTAAACTGTATTATCGAGGACCTGCGCCGTAAACTTATACCAACTCCTGCATTGTACTTAATTTATAACTTTATTTAACTTATATTTCACGGTAAATATCTTTGTTGACTGTTGAATTGTATTCCCAAGAGCTAAGAGAGTATCGTGACATGTTAGAATTTCAAGGTTACATATTTTTTTGTTATAATAAACACTCTAAATGATAACTTATCGTATCATCCGTCCTCAGCTGAGAGAAATTAAAATATCGTCCCAACTTATACATTGGAGATATGACTCAATAGTATAGATTGAAACGCGTATGTTAGAAATTACTACTTCAAGTAAATACTTGTTTAGAATAATAATAAATTATTGCAATATTAACAGTAGGTTCTAGTTAATCAACTCTATTATTATAGAATGAGGTATCTAACGAAAAGGAATTTTCTTACTGTAGATAAGACAACGAAAAATGATAAACAATTTTTGAATCACACCAAAGTTATTTTGTAACTCCTAAAAATTAAAAAAAATATAGGAACCCATAATAATACCTCAACAACGCTAGAAACAAAAAGCAATACAAAATATTTACGATGATCCATTAAGTAGATTAATAGCACAATATATATTATGCTTACATGTTTTTGTGATAAAAGTGTAAAACTGTTTCAGTCTGCTACACGAAAACAATAAAACGAATGTTGAAAATTACACATGTAATTACAATTTATCTGATTCATGTGTCTTTATCTAAACCTAAGAACATAATATGCATTATTCAAATCACAATGAAAAATGATAATCGCTTTGGTGTTTTATTTATTCAAATTCCTAAAACACGTATAAATATTTGGGGTTCGACCTTCAAGCATACGAGTTTACCTTGCATACATAAAATGCTCTCATATTTGTGCCTGCGTCCACAGAGAATAAGCATTAATGCCGTGACACGCGATAAAACTTTACTTTTACGACTTCTATCGCTGTAATGAGCCGTTTCGGGCGTAATGACTCGACGGTTTTCCAATCCCTATAATTATAAATGGATTATTTAGTGTTTCTCTTATTTTTATTGCAACTGTTTACAATTTAAAGCCTTTTATGCTAATATAATATAAATGCTTGTAAGTTTTAGATTTACACAATATATAGGTCTCAAGCTATTTTTGATATTAATAAATTAATATTTGCCATGTAAGACTGTTAACAAAAAAGGCAGGTTTGTAATAGAGTTCATAATTTAAAATCTTGGTTGCTTTTATGATTTGCAAGATCATTTATTTTATAGGTATTTTTACAGAATACTAATATAATATTTTAATAGAAGTTATGAATGAATACTATAAATATAGAAATTTCACACTTTATTCAATTTTTACTTTACTCAATACATATTAGGATTCAATTGTCTCTTTCATTTCCACATCCTCTATAGCAGTGTCTGTATTTTCAGGTTCATCTAATAACGCCTGTAGCTGATGTATAGAAGTTACCAGTACATGAAATTGCTTTTTCCTTAGACCTAAACGACTCTCTAGTTGTTGTTTAGTAGTCTCTAAACTACTTAATTCATTCTTTAATGTGCTCAATTGATCTAAAGTTTCCTTTCTGTCTGGTTGATCACTAATAACTTTGGCTAAAACATCATACTCTATCCGGTTTTTTCGGACTGTTTTGGCTTGAGCTAAATCTGCTTTGCTCTTTTCGATATTCTTTTTTGCTATTTCTATACCATCTTCAAGTATTTTAGATAAGTTTTCATAACTTTCAAGTTCGGCTGCCATCATTTCTGCACCAAGCTGAGATTTTGTGACAGCAAACTCACATTGAGCTAATTGTGCCAACATTCTATCATGTGTAGACTTACTGAAAAAGATAAAAAATAAATCGATCAAAGATGCAATTGCGATTGCGATGCGATTGCAAAGATAAACATTTGACAAATTTTACCGAAGTTAATAATTAAATACTAAATTTACCTCTCTTCCGCACTTTCGTCACTTGCATTACACCATTTAATTAAAGTTTTTAACAAAACATTAAGTCTTCTATCGTCACCGGTACCATCTCCATCTATTAGGAGGCGTCGTCGTATTACATCTTCTACGAGAAGAAAATAGAAAACATTATTTAACAAACAAACACATTATAAATTTGACTTTATATATTACATACCATCTCCCATGGTAAGGACTATTATGCCAATATATATATTAGATATATTAATTGTTATTTTGCCAGATAACTAGTATATTATATAATATGCCAATTCTCAACAATTCAAAACAATCCTCAAAATAATACAACTTAGTTTTAAATTTAAGTTTATGTTTAATAAAAACAAAAACCGGCTTAAAATTAAAGATAATACTGAAAAAGATATCTTTAACGACCTTATTCTTCTGTGGTCGATTTGTACAATAGTCAACTGTCAAGTTCAGTGTCAATTGTTAAGACTAAATTACAGTAATTTAATCTTAAAAAAAATAACTTACGATTTACCAAGTACCAACCACTTCAGTTTTGGTGTTTGTTTATATAAATATGGATAGTTATTTTATTTTTGCAATTTTGATTAATGTTCAAAACACTATAAATACGAAATATTAAAAAGAGAAAAGGGATTGCCATGGAAAATTTAAGTTTTAGTGAGAAAGTGGAAGAGTACTTTTCGGAGTTAGGGCGATGGTCTGAATAATTTATTTTCTATTTGACAAATAAAATAAATATTTTGTATGTTAATTACTGAATTGAATTTGTCATTTTCTTTTAGGAAAGTGTGGCGTAGTATAGCACTTGGTCAAGTGCTGTCTCTGCTCTTGAGTGGAAAATGTATTTTAACCACTCTTCTTCAGAGTGCTACCTGGCAGTTTCCAACTACAGCTCAGCTGGTTATTCCATATTTAGCACTTTTCATTTTATTTACTCCAACTTTGATCTGTAATGGTGTTAATAAGTTATCAAAGTAAGTAATGACCTCATGAATTTACCTCTAAAAATATTATTTCTATAATGCCTTTCTATTATGCACATTGAGTAAGTGAGAAATTTGAGAACATATACATTATTATTATAATTTTTAAACTTTAATTTAATCTATGTTTATTTTTTTTAATTAGGCCAATTAAATTTTTATAGAAAATGGTGGATTGTTATCCTGGCCTGTATCCTTGATGTGGAGGCTAGCTGGCTTTTGATTCTATCACAAAGATTTACATCTGTCTTGAGCTGACAGTTGCTAGCATGTAGCGGTGTTGGTGCTGCATTGGTTGGCGGAGCCTGGAGAGGACAAAGGCTTGGTGTTGTGCATGTAACAGGTGCAACCTTGGGGCTGATGGCTGTTGTCTGTGTTGTATGGGCTGATGTGGAAGGTGCTCCTACTGATGGTAAATAGATTTTTTTGTCTATAAATTATTATAATTCAGAAAATACCTATATTTAAAGCCTCTATTGTACTAAAAACTGTATACTTAACATTTTTTTTAGGTAAAAATCAGTTAGTAGGAGATATGCTTTGCCTTGGAGGATCATTATTGTATGCATTGATGACAGTTTTGCAAGAAATTATGCTCAAAACCCAAACATGCTCAGAATATTTGGCCATTCTTGGTCTTATCGGGGGAACACATTCATGCTTACAGACATTCTTTCTAGATTTTAATGAATTGGTAACATTCTACTGGTATGAAGTGGATACAATATTTCAACTGGGGAGCTACTGTTGCATTCAGACTCTGTTTCAAATACTGCAAAGTTTCATGTTGAGAGATGCAGGGGCCATAATGCTGCACTTGTCATTTTTATCAGCTGATTATTTTACGCTGATTGCAGGAATGTTCATATTTCAATTTAAGGTGGGATATACTATGACAAATAATAATTTATAAGAACAGTCAAAATCTGTTATAATGACATGGAAGGCACAACTTATATTTGGTCCTAAAAACCAATAAACCGATAGTCGTAACAGCCATATACAGTGGAATTTGGGACCTTTGATTCAGGCTCAATATAACCGGTATGTTGTACTAAACTGTGTCGTCGTAAACGGTTTTGACTGTACTATATTTTGTTTTATTTTGTACAGTTATCTAGATATATTTATGTAAAGATTTTTATTATTTTATATCAAAGTCAAGTCAAAGTCAAAATTTATTTTTTCATATAGGTAACACATTGTACACTTATGAACGTCAAAAAAATAAATATTAAATGATTCTAATTTTACATTTACTGCCAATTCTCAAATCAAGCTATTGCTGTTTTTTTATTAAATATTTGATGAAAAAAATTAATTTTGGCAATACTTTATTGTAATTTCAGTTCCACTCATTATATTTCTTATCATACTTATTGGCTATGCTGGGAGTATTCCTCTTCAGCTCCCGCACGACGCGTCTTCCGCCGCCCCCCGCTCTTTTACCGCAACTAGTCAACGATTCTGTTCAGTCGCAGGATAATGTATCCATGTAAGTGATTAATCATAAATAGACATTTGTTACGTACCTATCACCTACTTGTCTGTTATAATGACAATTGATCATAAAACAGATAAAGAAATCTGAGGCCCTGACCACAAACTATAAAAGGCTGTAGCGCCACTGATTTATTTGACTGGCATGAAAATCAACATTTTCAATTATAGTGTTTTGATAATCTAATGATTATATTTATTTTTAATTTTACTATATAACTCATTTTTAAGCCATATTTTAAACATTATTCCTAATAATATTATTTTTCATGTAACATTCTGTAAAATAGCCTAAACTTATTCAGGTTTTTTAAACACATAAACTCATTGTTTGGTCTCAAATTTTGTTCTAATTATTTCAGGGAGTATACTGTACCAACACTTGACTGTATACCACTTTCTGAAGGACTCGAACCCCCCATGAGCCGGGACACAACATTCACTTCCTTCCTTGGAGGCAATCAGAGCAATATGCCGAATGGTACATTTACACAAAATAAGGATTAGTTCGCCTAATTATTCTAAATTATATATTTAAGTATCTTTATATTTTTTCAGCCAGTTTGAAGCATCTTGCTATTGATGTTAGCAATATATTTTATTTTAAAGATATATGAAAAATAGTGCACTTTGAATGACAAAACAAAAATATAATAATTTTAAAGGAATGTTGAGGAATTGAAACAGAATTGCTATATTAAATTTATCAGATTTTATGTCTCCAAGTTATTTTTGTCAAGATGATTTTTAATAAATTTTAAATACTTCATAGATTTAGGCCTAGTTATGCGTTAGATGAATATAGCAGAATATACTCAGTATTTACCTTCTAGTCAATATATTTATAGCTTGGAAACTCAAATAGATTAAGTAGTGACGCTGTTGTTCTGATGATGATCTCGATTTGTTTTTAATGACCCAACTTATTTGTGGTTCATTTGGGACCTTTAAACCTAATCGCATCCAAAGATTTCGCTTTATCTGTTGTATCTTTCAATTATTACATAATAGTAGTTTTGTTTATAGTTTTAATGTAAAAAATAATAAAAATTAGGTTCTAATGAGCACCCAGGCCAGTATTTTTGTAATAATAAATAAGATTATTTTTCCTAAATACTCATCTAATATATTTGACATGTCTTAGTGCACAGATAATAATTAACAACCATCAAACTAAAACTCTGTACTTTATTTTCTGTACTCATTTATACTAAATATTCATCAGAACAGCAGTTTTGACCAGCCCTTACCCCTTAAGATTTTTAACGTTAACTGCCATAATCGAATTTTACTCAAATATATGAAATTTTATTACGTAGATTAGATATAAGCTAATTGGTGAGAGAGAAAATAGATTAAATGTAATGTGTGGAATTAGAATATTTAGATATCTCTAAAATTATGTAGTTTCAAAAATCTAATTATTGGTTATTTTCACACAACAAAAAGAAAGTCATTATTTTTAAATTTATATGAATAATCGCGTTCGAATCCAGTGTAATTGTTCTTAATATATCTGCAAATAAATTCCTTACTTAATGCACCTATTTTTCACAGACAAAGATAATTATTAACACTGATTTATGTTCCTAATATATTTAAATGTTGTCATATTAAAATTTTATTGCGAAGCATACTCAGTTATTGCTATTGTTAATATTTTAATTATAAAATGTTTATAACATTCGGTTAAAAGCCGACATTGTAAAAATCTGAGACTTTACCACAGTTAGCATGATTGTATTATTTTAAATTGTGGTCTGTATTTTCTATACACAACTTCAAGTGTTTTCAAAGTATACTGAATCTTTTTAAACGATAAGAATTGAAACTAAGGCATACACACATACAGTGTTTCTTTTGTTTGTGTGTCTATATTGACATCACAATCTTACGTTTTGTCTGGTTCTCATCCATCTCATTAAGGTTTTTAAAATTTAGGCTTAAGAGGTCTATTAGTAAGGCGTTCACCACCTTGCAATATTGGGTTTAACTATAAAATCTGCATTTGAGGGTTTTCCTACGGAATTATTCACATTGCAATAATAAAGGGAAGAAATGTATTTCCGTAACTTGTGTTTTAATAATGTAAAACGGTTGTGGATTTATGTAATAATTGTTCCATTTTAAACAATTTAAGATTGTTTTATGAATTTCTCTAAAACAAATGTTACTTAAAAATGCTCAAGTTCACAAATCGAAAAATGTAGTATTTAAATCTTTGAGTCTGTGGCACAGTTTTGAGTATTAATACTTATTTTATATAACAAGAATAACGAAACTTACTTTAAATAGTGTTTACTGAACCTTTTGAATCATTTTGATCAAATACTGCATTTAACAATCTTTAGATTGTATCTTTCTATATAAAATAATATTTACAAAATTGATGTTTTATTTTTGAATTCCCGATTCGATGAGAATATTATATTATAGATATATATATATATAATATAATATTAATATATATATATATATATATCTATTTTCATAAATTTTGCAGTTATATAATCATATAATTTTTTTTTTAAACATAGTACTAAATATAATAATTAATAGCCGTGTCATAATGTATACTACTTAACTACTAGACTGAGACAGAAATGTTCAAGTTTACATACAAAACATACCTACGAATAAATATAATTTTCATAAAATCAAAGTAAATTCATATCTGAATATGAAAGCGTCATTTCGACTTTTGTATGATTAATATAAAAAAAGAAGATAGGTATAGAGATATAACGCTTCCTTTATAATGAATCCTGTCTAAATACGGCACACCAAGACATAGAGGCTTGCCTTACGCGATGTAAAATAAATTTAGGTTATACATTATTAAAAAACAATTTAGGTTTAAAACTTTATTATCATCCTTGCTTACAATATCGTACAGTAAAATACAGATATGGAACATTTCTCAGACAACGAAAGTTATCAGAATTATATTTCAAAGAAAAAATTACAAACAATAGAATAGGGTTTATTATATGAAACAATATTACAGTAAGACCATATTTTTAAAAAAACGAAACGACTATTGCAATTTGTCAAACATTTGTGGATCCGTTTCGTTTTCCTGTGTAATTTATTTTCGGATATCATATACTATGATATATAACGGTACTTAACCCGCCTTTTAACCTTTCATAACTAGAGTTGAGATTTCGAATATTGTAAAATTTGTATTAAGCAGTTCTAATACTTTTAAAATTGTTACACTAAGGCCGCTACTGAAAAGGAACCTATATATTTTTTTTAAAGGAATTGTTTAAAGAGTAAAATAATACACTAAATATAAATGTCTGTATTTCAAACTAATACTTTTTATGGATGTCCTATTATCAGCAGCGGTCTTTGTGTAATACAAAATTTGAATTGGGATCTATTAAATTGTAGATGAGGAAAGACTAGGAAAAAATTTGTTAAAACAATTTATATATACCTTTGAGGTAATATTTAAATATCTAGGCTTCATCTTCACTTGCCGATACAGATTTTCTAGACTCGGGTGTGTCAGGTCTAGAGTTCCTGGATCCAGAACGCGAACGGGATCCTGAACGACTTCTGGAATAATTACGGTATATGTCATCACTTAATTGTTTGGATTGACCGATTTTAAAAACAGGGTTTGAGATTGATCTGTAAAACTTGGATTACATAAGTGTATATTTATCCAAATATCATGTCACTAATACTACTTTAAATATTTATGTATATTAATTTAATTAGGTTGTATTTACATTATAACGTAAAAAGCCCTTTATTTTTAAAATAATGTAAACTTTAATTAATTTTTAAGCATGTTTTAAATAAATAGTAATTAACTCCCAGTAATCTGAACAAAATTTGAAATTATATCCGCATTATGATATTTATTCTTTACTTACCTAGATTTAGATCGGCTCTTGGATCTAGATCGAGAATGGCTTTTAGATCTGGACCTCGACTTGCTTCTGGACTTAGATCGGCTTCTTGATTTCGAACGACTTCTAGACTTGGAGCGACTTCTGGACTTGGATCGACTTCTGGACTTGGAGCGGCTTCTGGACTTGGAGCGGCTTCTGGACTTGGAGCGGCTTCCAGACTTGGAGCGACCTCTGGACTTAGATCTATTCCTAGATTTAGACCTAGACCTGGATCTAGATCCACTTTTGGATCTTGACCGACTCTTAGACCTTGAGCGGCTTTTAGCAGACCCTGAGCGACTCCTAGACTTCGATCGGCTCTTTGAGCGAGATCTGAAATATAAATATATATTAAATAAGTGGAATTATTTTTTTGGCCCTTTATACATAAAATAACTATACTAGTTTATAAAAATCATTAATAGAATTCTGACATTTCAAAAGTGTTGCTACTAAAAAAGGTTCTCCACCGAAAAAAGGAAAAATTTGACCCATGTGAGGGCAATAAAAAATAAGAATGTTTATGTTTGAACCGGATAATTTATACAACAATAGATTTTTAACCTTTAAATTATTTCACCTGTTATGTATTTAAATATGAATCATTACTGACCTGTCGCTATCAGATGCCGACATGATTCTCTTGCGTCCCTTATTGGCGGGTGGGCTACGACTGCCGCTGCGACTACGACTAAGACTGCGACTGCGACTGCGCGACTTGCGACTAGCGTCCGAGTCCGATTCTGACGTAGAAATAGTCTCTTTCGAAACGATTTTAGCCCTTTGTTTGGCGCCAAGCTTCTCTTCAGCCATTTTGGCTTTTTCGCGGCGACCGATGCCTTTTTCTCCCTAAAATTATTCCAATTATAAATTATATTATAAGTTAATTAATTAGTGTTAGGTACAATTTATGTGTAGATTTGAACATTACACTTGAACAATGACCAACTGCTAAACCGGTTCACTAAGTTATTATAATTATATAAACAGCTGAAGGTTGATGTTCAACAACTCAAGAATATTGCTGTCTTATTCATTACTCATTTCCTCTCAAAGCGGCGAAGACTCCTTCAAGCCCTTTATTATCGTGGTGAGCCTACCCGATAGCTTTCAGCAAACCACCACCTAGAAACGTAGATCCTACCTATTTCCACACAATAATATATTCACTACTTATTTGATACATCTGTAGGGCATCTTCTTAGTTCTCACCCTCTCATATATTTAGTTATCTTGTGCTAATGCATATGTCGCAGTAAAGTAGTTAAATCAGAGAGTTAATTGAATCTCTAGACAGTTAATTAAAGATCGATATTCAATCAAGTCGCTAGAATTTTGATTTAAATAAAGCAGCGGCTTAGAGCAATCTTAAAATGTGCGTTCAAACCCCAAAAAATAAATCTATATTCATAAGGTAGGATTAGAGTTTACTTTGACTCTCGTATGTAAAAATCTAATACGTTGTTGTCAAACACTTCTACATTATGGCTGACCAGTCAAAGTCAATAAAGATTCTGAAAATTTTGTATGAGTCCTTCACAGTGCAGGGCTCCGTGCGTAGTTAAAAATGCACAGAATGTAAATAGAATAGAATGCGTGTGGTCAATAAAAATTATATGGACCTTTGCGTGGTCAAAACGAGTAGAAAAACTCACCCGTTTCTTTCCCTTCTTCCTCGGAGGATCACTGTCGCTGCCACTGCCGCGTTTGTCCCGAGCTTTACGGCCGCGTTTCTTGCCTTCGCCCCCTTCGCGTTTGCGTTTACGTTGCTTCGGTTCGCGGCTGAAAACGAAAATAGTTTTTGTATAAAAATCTTTCCTATTGTAAAATTATCTTATATAAATTTTCTGTGTGTCTTTGTAGGCCTTTCCTAATAGGCTGGACCGATTTAGATGAAAGTTTTTGGGCGCGTACAAGTGGATTGCAGAATGGTTTACAATTAAATGATTAGACATTTAAGACGTTTGTCCGGTTCGTTAGTATATTTATATCTAAAAAATATGAAATTTTCATAAATAGAGTTTTTATAGGAATATAATAATTATCTAATAATATATAACTAATTATCATAGCACAGAAAATTAATCTAAATATTAATTGGTATAAAATAATTTCATTATTATGGACGAGAGAAATCATGAATCCTTTTGCATTTACAGTTTTATATGATTAATCTTTCCCATTCATTAACAAATGTCGGTTCCATATTATGGATTGCCCTGTTTTATATTAAAAAATGATGCAAATGATGACGATGCAAAGGTAAAATGAATAAAATATATACTGACCCTTCCTCCCTCGGCCGATCACTTCCACTGCCCGAATCCGAAATGTATTCATCTCGTCTCCGTCCTCTTCCCTTAGACTTGCCCTCAATCGGCATATCAGCGAAGAGCAAAGCGTTCTTTGTCTTCTCTTTGTACTCTTGCCTCTTCTGCAACATCTCCACTGTACTCTTCGCTTGTTCTTCTTCGCGACGTTTGCGATCGTCTTCCTGTAATATATATTTAAGATTGTATATCTTATTTTATATGGAATTGATAAATCGAAATAAACAATTGTGTTTCTCTGAAAATAAAGATATTTATTTTAGTACTTACACATTATACTAATTACATTATCTTTAACTTAAATAACAATATCCTACCTGAAAATAAAGAAACGACATTAAAAGTCTATTTTTTATAATTATCAATCCCTTTTTACAATAACCTCAAAACTAAACAATATTGATTTCAATCACACTGACTTTTTACTTCTGTCAAACTTTCAACCGCGACGGCTGCAAACGCCACCTAGCATACAATAAAGAAACATGCAAGTTTCTTTACATATATATATTTTGGTTTACAAATTTCATAAATAAAAATGAAATAAGGCTCTCCCACTGGAGGCGCTTCCCTCACCTGTTGCCTCCGGAAGGCTTCTCTTTGCTCCCTCTGGCGATCCCTAAGGGTGACCTCTTCCTCGTGCTGCCTCCTTGCCCTTGCCACATGCCATTGTGCCTGTGAGAGGAGATCAGCGCAGGCCCGTGCCTCGGCTGCAGCAGCAGCTGGCTCATAGCGGGCTCTCTCTGCGCCCTCCACTGTGGATAGGCGTTGGAAGTACCTGTGGTAAAGTTAGGCAAAATAATTAATACTGATATAATTTAGATGAAAACTCTTGAAACTCAAATCTAGTTTTAAGAACTGTCAAACCAACAATCTGTAAAAGTTTGACATATTTGACAGCGCTCAAGGCGAGATTAAGATTTGAGATATTAATTAGAATATGGACTATATTTACATGCCAATTACGCAAGTATTTACATATTTTGTATAAGCTATCAATAGATCATCCTACCTTCATATTTCAGATTGTCATATTAAAATTTACCTGTGTTAAGATTTCAAATCGGGGTATTTGAAATTATATTATCATTACAACTAGAATTTAAAAACCAAAATAAAATACATAGAAATGTGGTATATATGCAAATAAATATAATTTAATACGTGTCGGCGTTGACTTAATAGAGTTTATTTGTTTATCAACAAGTTCCATACACGGTAACCATGGTAACGAGATACATCCATCACTAACCTGTGGGACACGTGCAACTCGTGAACCGCACGTAGCACGACCTTCAACTCCGACCTCTCGTCCTTAAGCACGTGCGCCGCCAATCTCCGCAAGGCCAACGCCGTGTTGAACAACAAGGCCCCGTCGTGTGGCGCCACTCGCCTCGCCCTGAGCAAAGTCGATCGCGCGGCTCTCGATCGTCCCGCGAGCGTTTGAGCTCGTGCTAGCCAAGTCAACCATTCCACGTCGTGTTGTTTGCGGAATTTGCGAATACAGTTTTCGTACTAGAATAGTAAGTGTAGTACGTAAGAAAAAACTATTAAATAATATAGTGAAATAGCCGTGTTTTGTAATAACTTCTTATATTGCAGACAAAGATAAGACAATATTTGTGGATTTAGTTTGCATACTAGAAATTTGTTGGGGCTAGATTCTGTAGACGGTAGAATTTGTTATTGTTGAAAAGAGATAAAAAAATAAGGCTATTTTTAATTTTCAGAAAGTGTTACTAAAGTTTAATTAATAGTCAACAGTCTAAGCAAATAGTAAAACGTCATCGATCCATACAATTTGCCTAGCTGTTTGATCAACTGGCTGAATATCTTTCAGGCCGCTATTTAAACGGCCCTGTTTAGTTAAAAGGCTAGGTTGTCAATTGAACAGCTTATTAAGCTAACCTTAGCACCCGAACCCTTAAACTCAGTGGCTAGAACTCTTAAGACACATAGACGAATAAACAAAATAAATTTTATCAATTAGAATTCTTTATTTATCTATCGGTTTATCTTAGATTGAATTTAATTGATCTTAATTTTTTACGTGCAGTGACAAATAATCTTACCATTTGTATGGCGTTGATATATTGTTTCTGTTCCACATAAATATGTGCAATATTCATCCAGACATCAGGGAAATCTGCCGTCGCCTCGCGCACTTGTGCGAATATGTCCCTGGCTTCGTTCACGCAACCCTATTAATAAATATATTGATATTATCATCAGAGCTTTAGTTGCAGTATAAATAAATAACCTAGATACCGACTGCAGCGCCATCTCCCGGACTGCCGGAAAAATTCATTAAAATCGGTCCAGCCGTTGAACCGTTGCGTGATATACCCACGTACAGTAGAATTATATATATATAAAACTGTAATCCAATGTAATAATATTTCAATAAAGTTATAAAAGACATTTGCAAGTCAGTATTACTTAATAATTAATAAATTTGCTAATTTTCCGCGCAATTTTCTTAATTTTTTCAAGAATTAGGGAAATGGTCCAGCCGTTCACGCGTGATGCCATGACCAAGGGAAATAGGGATTCATTTATATATATATATATATAAATATATAGTAATGAATTCATTCTCAATTAGGATTCAAGCGAGAAAAAATAATGATGTCCGCTTTAGAGGGTCAACATTGTATGACGTCACAAAGATTATAAGGGGCAAACTCTTTTATGAATGGAATAGAAATGATAACACACCTTCTGTGCCAGTACGCATCCAATTCCATTGGCCGCCCAAATGTTCTTAGGGTCGTTTTTCAACACCTGTTTGTACATAGCTAGCGCCCTCTCTTGGTGACGCTTTTCGCGATCTTTCTCTTGACCCGGCTGATGTAGAGTTTGCAGCCAAACATTGCCTGTCCAAATATAAATAGTTATTTATAGGTACACAATTGTTGTCTAGTAATATATACTAATAAGACAAAAATCCTCAAAACTACTGTATTAAAAAAAATTATATTACAATACTACATAAACTAATATTTTAACAAAGTAAGATTTAGCAACCAAATACCGTAAGACACATAGTAAAAAAAATTCAATAGTATTTGAACTGATTGAAAGCCAGCAATATGTACCTACTAGCATATACGTGATGTCAACTTGTAGAATTTTAACAATAAAATAAATTATATTAATTTTATATAATTTATTATATTAATTTATTTAATTAAAAATTGACAGAAATTTGTGGGGAAAATAAGTAACATACCAAGAGCGATTAGTGAATATGCGTCACTAGAAGTGGAGGCATTTTGCAGAATCCTTTCAAATTTCTTTTGCCCAGGTCCCCATTCCTGTTGTCCTAAATGCAGATTTCCCAGCAGTGACCAGGAATCAGCGTGCTCCAGATTCACCTTCAAAGCCTCTTTGAACCAGTCAGACGCTTCGTAGATCTGACCCTTACCGCGCGCCATACAACCCAACCTGCATATTTTTTTACATTACACAAATAATTAAAGGAAGCTCGTAAAAGCAAGTGCTTTTTAAAAAATTTTTTTTTTAAATACAAGGTAAAAAAATGTGTTTCGCGCGCTTTTTTTAAACAAACTTTTTATTCGGTCTGAGCGATTTGTTAACAGCCAGTAATGTTTTTATACAATGTTCGAGATTGATCAACATTCCAAATTCAAATTACTTTTAATCATTCATTGAAAACTGTTTTAGTTTATGTACTATCTCTTTTTTTAATAACATTGTATTAGGTTGTAGGTGATCTTTGCAGTACAAATTTGAATAATAATGAATAAGGTGTTTAACTAAATAATCATATAATATATTTACTCGGAATATTTATCCTATACAATTTTCTCTCATAAAATAAAAAGCAATTCTCAAAGATTTTTAACCATCTATATGAATGCTCGTTTCCCATAAGATAATACCTGAGATAGCAATCAATGTAGTTAGGATGTTCCTTAAGTATATCCTTGTATAATTTCTCTGCCTTGTTGTACATGCAGAGTGCTTCATTGAGGCGTGCTAAGTTGTACATAGTAGTCACAGCAATAGAGTTGTAGTATTGCGCATCCAGGGTTTCTGCATCCGCCTTTTCCCTATAATGTAAATCGTGATTTTAAAATACTAGACGTTCGCCGCGATGTCACGGGTTAATCTGGTCGCACTGTTGTTATATTCGTCAATACATAGATTAATATATACATATACTAGCGACCCGCCCCGGCTTCGCACGGGTGTAATGCTGATACTAAATACACTACAGAAAATCTGTGAACGTTGTATATATGACATATACCATCATGGACTTTTCTGTAGACCTTTTCAATGTGTACAATACTTAGTACATTATTTTGATAAAACTCATAGGGTTCAGCCTGCGTTTGCAATGTAAGCGGAAAAAATTTACGACATCACATTAGAAACCTCAAAAATAACAGTACTTCTCGACTATTTAATGGAGGTTATTATACATATAAACCTTCCTCTTGAATCACTCTATCTATTAAAAAAACCGTAGTTTCAAAGATTTAAGCGTACAAAGGGACATAGGGACAGAGAAAGCGACTTTGTTTTATAATATGTAGTGATAGACATTATATGTAACAAAAAAATTATTCGTACCCGTAGTTTTCATAAGGTTTTATAGAAAATTTATTTATTATAATTTGTATAAATAAGTATTTAATTTTTATTACTGGATGCCCGTGATTAATTTTACGTATATTTGGTTGAACAACGAAACAATAAATTATTTATCCTATACATATAGTACATAACTATAATATGTTATTGATCATAAAATAATAAATTTTTACTGCGGATTATATTTGGCCAAGCAATAATTATTAACTGGACTAACTATCAAAAACTATTGAATTAGTTAACCATGAAACAATAAGTTTTTCTAAACAAAGACTAGACTGCTCCCGCTATCAAAAAATTAAGTTAATACTGTAAAGTCATTTCTGTAGGAATATACCTTTCCAAGGCTTCTTCTAAGTATTTCATTGCGTCAGTCAAGTTTCCAAGACGATAATGCAGTGCAGCAACATTGTTCAGAATTTCAGCTGGGATGTCAGCATTCACCTTGTCTTTTAAAATTTTCATCGCCGTACTGTATGCGTTTAAGGAGCCCTAGAAGTTAAACAAAATTCATAAATATGAAAACATTTTTTTTTTTGAAATTAAGTAAATTGATTTGAAATAAAACTTTCTTATTTACTATAAAGTGATAAGAAAGTTTATGTTTATTTTTTAAAATTTGCGTTTATTTTGCCATATAAATCAATAGTCATGGGTTTGAAACCAGACAATAATTGTTTTGGGTCAAAAGACACAAGACCTTGCTTATAAATGTTATCGCTGAAACAGACAAAGAAATGTCTAGCCCGTATGGGCTATAATTGTATAATTATTGCATCTCATGCGAATATATAAAAAATAAATCAGTACAGCTACAACCTCTTTAGGTCTTGGCCTCAGATTTCTGAATCTGTTTCATGATCATTGGAATGCTAATATAAGAATTATAAATTATTGAACCATTATTTGTTGTTTTTCAGTGAACCAAAAAAACTTTGAAAAAAAGTGAAACAAGAAACATCAAGCTATATAAATACTATTCATAAAAGGCAACATAAAAATATTTATATAGTATCTTTGTATACACAAATGTGTAGTGGCAAAACCATGATATGCTTACAATGTTAACATTATCTAAGTTTAATTGAACTAAGTAATTTAGAATATTAGGCTACCATATGTATTGATAATATAAAAGTAATTTAAAACTCCCATATTTATATATTTAAGTAAATGCGTACCTGTAAATCATTTTGTTCCAATATTTGTGCCAATTCAATCCAAGCTTCAACATCATCAGGGAACTGTTCTGTCACCTTCTTCAAATGTTGCCTGGCAATATCCCGTTGAAGTTGAGAAGGGGAATTGGCATATAGTGAACCCAAGATCTTCATAGTTTCATAGTTACCTGGTTGTGCTTTCAGTACTTTTTCAAAGCATTGTGCCGCCTGTAGGTTAGAAATATTCAATAAAATATCAATTTTAGTAATAAAATGATGCTCGGATCTTAGTTACTATATCTGCCTACAGGTGCACATGTGCACTGTTAATTAAAATCCACAGATGAACAGTAAAGAGATTTAACTTTAGAAACTATGATAATAATTAATAGCAATGTGTTGCACTTACATTTTCAGTATCTCCTCTATAAATATACATTTGTCCTAGGCCATAGTGTGGCAATACAAAATTAGGTGGGGCAAACTGTGTTGCCTGATAATAATACTGGAAGGCCTGATCACAGTCTCCTTGTGCGTGAAAAGCTCTTGCTAAGTGATGGCAACTCTCTGCTCTCATAGCTTCATTTTCCGTATTATGGAAAGCATGTAATGCCAGATGTTGAACTTTACCATAATCCTAAAATATTTTTTACTATTTATGAAATTGCAGTTTCCTACATTAAATAAAATTCATATTTCTACATCAAACATTCTTTAGTTTAAGTCATATATACATGTATATCACTTAATATACTTACTAATTACCAATTTTATATCTACTATCCAATAGAATCCACAATAAAATAATACAAATTACGTATTAATACTTAGAATTTAATAAATTGAATTTTTGTAAATAAAACATTATTCAAAATAATTGATGCAAAAAAAAGGTGCTTATATAATAGTTGAAACATACCTTTTTGAAAAAGAAATGATTTGCCAAGTGATTAAGAACCATAGGGTTTTTAGGATCAATGGCATAAGCTTTGGAAAGCATTATAACTGCCATTTTATTTGATTCACTCTCATGTTGATTTAATTTTAATATAGAGAGACCAACAAGTGCTCCCACACATTGAGGATCAAGCTGCAAAGCTCTTTCAAATGCCATCCTGAAAGATAATTATTTATTATTAATATATTTAAATGTATTTCTTTACTTTACTAGGTGTTTTTGTTATAAAGATTATTTCACTTGTTTTTTTTTTCATCAACATAATCAGCAGTTCCTAATGCTTTATTTTAGAGATCCTAAAATAATTAAAATTATGTTACGTGACAGTCCTCTTTTACCTTGTTTCATTCAAAAACTCTGGTTTTTAATTCTCACATATTACACAATAATATATCTATTGGTTTAAAATTAATTCATAATGGTACTGTATTTACTATTTTTATGGGTAATTAATCAACGCAAACTAAAATAAATAAAAAAATTTGTGACCTCAATGTGGATCTTGAATTCAATTTCCTATTTGGAACTACAACCTTTCAATGGAAAAAAGCTTTGTCATAACATAGCCCTTGAAATAACCTCTAGAATTGATCAATGTTTAGAATACATGCCAAAAATCTCATCACACAATCAATACCTAGCTTTTTCTTGATTGTTAAGTTTCATAAAACAATGGCCCATTCCCAGACGTAGTGCTGCTGGACTATTAGGATTTGTTCTCAATGCCTTTTTATAGAATGCCAAGGCCCCTCTATAATCTTTTCGATTGAAGGCAATACATGCTTTTCCAAGTAGTGAAGGTACATTGTTAGGAGATTGATTGAGAACAAAATTGAACTGGGTATCAGCTTGTCCCATTTTATCACCCTCTAGAAGACAAAAATAAGCACGACCCAGAAGATGGTTCTGTAAAATCATTACATTACTTTTAATACAATGTTCTTCAATCTTTAATCTAACATTATAAGCTTATAACTTTATTACCAACCAAAAGTTAACATTTAATTATATTGTTGACACTAAGTGGCCACAATGGCATCGAATATTTACAGATGCATCTAAACATTCCAGTGATGGATGTGTAGGTGTAGGTGTAATACATTCTAACTACAATATTGTCCAAAAAACTAAACTCCCTCCTGAATCCTCCGTGTTCACTGGCGAATGTATTGGCCTATTCAAAGCTTTAGAATACATCCTTCTACTGAAACTTCAAAAAACTGTAATTTTTACAGATTCACTTAGTTCTTTAAATGCCCTAGCCCGGTTCCCATTTGGATCACATTATCAATTCCCTGTCATTTCCGAAATTAGAAACTTACTATTGAAATGTTTGAAAGAAAACTATTCCGTATCGTTTGCATGGATTCCTGGTCACTGTGGAATATCTGGAAACGAAAAAGCCGACCGTATTGCCAATGAGGCAGTGGATAGTGGAGATGTGGATATTTTTGGAAACTATGCGCATGACTTGATGGCTCTTTCTGGGATTTATCTCCGGAATTCCTGGACTGAATCCTGGAATCAAGATCGTTCAAAAGGTCGCCATTATCGTGCTATTCAACCTTCTATACCCATTAAGCCCTGGTTTTGGAGACTGAGATTCGGTAAAAGAGTTACAACAATACTGTCTCGTATGCGTCTGGGACACGTCTGCACCCCAGCTCACCTTGCTAAGTTTAATATTATTGACAACCCTACGTGCGAATGTGGATATGCTGAAGCTGATTTGAATCACATCATTTTTGTTTGTTCTCGGCGCGAACGGTCGGCTCTTATCGACGGTCTCATTTCCCTTCAAATTCCTTTCCCTTCATCCATATCCTGTTTACTTTCAACAATGGACCCACATATATATAAACTTTTAGCAGCTTTTATCTTAAGTAATGATATAAAAATTTAGATCCTATGAATGTGTATATATGTAAATATCTTTTCTTACACTCCTTTTATATCTATCTCTATAAGAATTGATCTTTTATTTTATAGATTTTCCTTTCCTTAATTCCGTTCCATCCGTTACGTTTATTTTTTTACCCGTTTCCCTGTTTTGACCCTGGGCCACAATGCACAAACCGTGCGGGCCATAATATAAAAAAAAAAAAAAAAAAAAAACTTTATTACCTGGTCATACATAATAATTTTATCTGCCATAGTATACAGTAAGGTTGCTTTAGTAAAGAGATCTTTTTTCTTGTCCTTTGATTTTTCTTTATTTGCTTCTTGAACATAATAAGCTGCAAGCATATCCAAAGCTCGCATCTGATCTCTCTCAAAGTCTCTATAGTCAATGTTGGCGTCCACACGGGACGCCTCCAAGATTTTAAGGAAATCATCGATCTTTTTTTGTTTATAATACGCCAGCTGAAACGAATATGCAGAATGTTAATATAATAAACACGTAATACATATCTACAGCACAAATTTTAGAGGTTATGATTTCAAAAACTTACTGCAACATTAATCCAAACATTAAGTTGAGACCGTTCTTGTTGTAAGATACCAAGGACTTCATTACCCGATGGCAATAGCTCAGGATCTAGTTCTATCACCTAAAAAAAAATATTTTTAGATAATGACACGAAAGCCAATTTTGTATACAACGCATTATTAGTATTTACCTCATCGGTGCTCATTAATGGTATCTCTAACGACATTTTTATTGATTATCACACAACTATTTCGTCAAACATAAATCATTTTCAATAAAATATTTCAAAAATCTTGAAATAAAACTCCATTTCTCAGTTATCACTTCACAACATTGAACACAGATAAACCAAACAAGTACAATAATGCTAATACTAACATCAACATTAACAACAAAAAAAAACACTTGAGCACAGACTAGAAACTAGGGAGCTTACAGCATCAAATGAATTTGCTTTTTTTAATATTATTAAAATAATGAGATTATGTTATTAGTACATATTTAATTTTTATATTTTTAATCATATTTTATCATACTTTATCTAATCCCTACAAGTTTCAGTAACATTTCCATCAAAATCTGTTGACAAAGGTCAACATTATCCAGCCCGGAAGAAAACTGAAAAGTATATATTAAATATTTATTATACTGTCAACTAACGGAAAATAAAAAAAGCTATTAGTATTTAAAATTTAAATAAATTATTATTTCCTCATAATTATTCCTCTTTTAGCACGTAACGCGTATTTTACTTTTGTACTTTTCATAATCACATCGCCTGCGACATCATAATTTGGTGAAACCGGCCAGACGAAAATGACAATAACACAAGTTGTTTGTGTTATTGAAAGTGCTTTGTGTTTCTAATTTTAAAGCAAATAATTTTTATCTACACGTTAAGATATTAAGAATGACTTATACACATAAACATTAGATTTTAATACTATTGAGCTCAATGTTGAATACCGATATTGTAAAATTATAATTATGAATCCCGTAGCAGGCAAAAGATTAACATATAAGCGAATGAGACCTAATCCCCTATTTGAAGTATGTTTAGAGAAAATTTATGAAGAAGCTAGATTAAATAATACAAAATATTTGCCAGTTATCAAAGAAGCCATGTTATCATTATCTAAATATCCATTACCTTTAAAATCTGGAGCTGACTGTGCCATACTTAAAGGTTTTAATAAATCACTATGTGTTCTTCTAGACAAGTATGTGTTAGAAGAAGTCTCTAAAAATTGTCTTTCCCATAATACTACTACAGATGAGGTAATAGATTTAGAAACATACCAAGGTTCAGTTAGTAAAGATTTTACTTTAAAACCTTTATCCACCCAAGAAATAATAGATGTAGAGAATTGCAATACCTCAATTATTCATCACAAAGATAACATTGATAATAGTCCAAGATCTTCCTGTTCTGAAATACTTCCTAAAAAAGGTATCTATAAACCTCAATTCAAATCTGGAGCTTTTGCTATACTTATGGGTTTGTTAGAGCACTATAAGAAAAATTCTGAAAAGAATTTATCAAAAAATGAAATTATACAAGTTGCCCAGAAGTATTGTGAAGAATCTTTCAAAGTTGCTAAGTCTGTGAGGTACTCAGCTTGGTCCAGTATGGCTCGCTTAATTAATAAAGGCCTTGTGATAAAAATTCGAAGTAAGAAAATTCAATATGCATTAACTGAAAAAGGTGTTTCTATGGCTTATAATTTGTGGAATGAATATGAAACTAAACCTTCAACAAATAAATTTATGTTCCAAAAACCAATGGAAGTTGTAGATATTGGAAATGTTTCATCATCAGATAATTTAATCAATTTGCAAGAAATCAATCCATTTGAAAAAATAAATACTGATTGTGAAGAGGCTTTAACTCCAGTTATTTATTTACCTGCTAATTGTTATGATATTGTGTTACTTATTGATAAAAATGAAAAGAATGGGTATGTTAACATTGCTTGATGGCAACCAACACAACCTTTTTTGGCTGTTTTGATTACTATTGAATGTTTAATGTTGTAATTGATCTTTTTCTTTCAGAAATGATGATCCATTCCATAACTATCCTGATTTAAAATATGAACTGAGAAGTCTTAAAGTTGGTGATTTTACATGGATTGCAAGAAATCGTGTTAGTAATGAGGAACTTGTCTTGCCCTATATCATTGAAAGAAAGAGGATGGATGATTTAGGAGCAAGTATTAAAGATGGAAGATTCCATGAACAAAAATTTAGATTAAGAAAATGTGGTTTAAAACATGTTTTTTATCTTGTGGAATCATATGACAAAAATAAACATGTTGGCCTACCTCTACCTTCCCTTATGCAAGCCCTTGCAAATACAAGAATCCAAGATGGCTTTAAAATTTACTATACAGATTCTTTGATCAAAAGTCATAGATTTTTGGCTATGATGACCAAAAGGTTACAAGTTGAGTATATGGTAAGCTAACTGCATTACAAATTTAACTGTAGGGGTATGAACATATCATTTTCGTTTAAGGCAAGGACCGGACTGGGTTTTGTCTTGACCATCAGATCCATTAAAATATTTAATGTTTTGCCACAACCCCAAACCATTTCCATGTAGAAACCATGGATGCAATGATACAAAAATTCAATCAGATGTCTTCATAAATATAGTTTCTAAGAGCAATATAACTTTTTTCAGAACAAATCATTATGTGGAGCCAGTTGCGACCCAAAAGATGGAATGCTAATGACCTACAACTATTTTAATAAATCATCAGTGAAAACTAAAGTTTTGAGTGTTACTGAAATGTTCATCAAAATGCTACTTCAACTAAAAGGAATGTCCGTTGAAAAGGCATTAGCGATAACTAGTGTTTACAAAACACCTAAATCTTTATTAACTGCTTATGAAAATTGTGATACAAAACTAGGAGCACTTCTTCTAGCTCATTTAAAATATGGCGACTTAAACCGAAATGTGGGTCCCACTGTCAGTAAGACAATATATCAGTTATTTACTACCTATTAAGTGAAGTCCAAAATTTCAATGATCTCATATTTTTGTACCTTCTATATTAATATTTTAAAACTAACATAATCATGAAACTAGTTAATAAATATCATTTTAGCATGTACAGTTGTTTCAATTACCAAGGAATAAAACACAAATGCTTTGTTTAAACATTTATTAAACACACTATTGAATGTGACACAAGTGATGTCTGAATAGTTTTATTATAAAATATTTCAGATTTAAGAGCACTTTAGGATGGAATCAACTTGTTCAGATGAAAATATAGCACAAATGTGACTATCAGAGATTCAATATAAAAAGCAAACCAAATATCATTGAGATTCATTAGAAATGACATGAAATTAATAAGACCACATATTTTTCTGTTATATATTAATTACTTTCTTATATTAATACTAGTGCATTTGCTTAGGCCAATTTAGAAAATAAAGTGAAATAGCTTTTCAAGTATGAATGGCACAGGTATACAGATCATATAAGAATAAAAAATCTAAGGTTTAATTGCACTCAGTTTACCCTATTTAAAGTTCTTAAACTTTATATATCAAACTTTGAAAATTCAACACACATTAAAATCATGTACTATTCAATATTTTTAGATCTTAAAAATACTTTGCAATTGTCTCCGAAAATCTTAAATATGCCAATATATACACATATTATGGTTTACAAATAAGGATGAATATATTGAAATGCCCAAACAATAACTATAATATAAAAATACATCCTATTTTTGAGATACATAAAAATTCGTTTATAGAACCAACCACCACAGGGTTTTACAGAAATATGTACTTATACTACAGTAAACAGAACCCTGTTATATAATATCATTTATAGACAATGAAATGTGCACTTAAAAACTTAAAACAATCTTTTCTATAAAAAAATAGGTTCTGCTGCAATAGTATGACGAAGCAAAGTACTAAAATATAAAATTAACCTGCACCCATTAAAGCCTTTTTTAATTTGGTGAAGCAATGATTAAATATCACAGTAATTTACTGTAAGAGATTCTAGCTGAATATAATTTATAAGTTCCATTCCATTGCAACATAACCTAAGATTACAAATAATTACAAAAATAAAAATAGCTTGGTGCACTTACATATCTTACATAACTATAAATTAACTTTTTAAAGAGTATGGTAGTTTCTTTCAGTGTGGTTCTTGTAGTACTTGAATCCCATAAACCCGATGGCCAGAAGACCCATGGTTAATATTATTCCACCTACAAAACTAGCTCCATCAAACCTGAAAAATATTATTTTTAATGCATATCCTCCAACACTTATTAAATGTATTCTTATTAGTGCTTTATCTTTGAGAGGAATTTTTTTACATCATGGTCAATTAAGGGTAATTGTTGAGAGAAAATCTTATTAACAACTATTAGGAAAGACATAATATGTTTATGTACTATTGTTTTTGAGAGCTTTGCTTACTTTTGCTAAGAGATGGGGTGTGATAAATTGCAGTAAATCTGCTTATGTAATTCTAGAAAAGCCCCTAAGTTCAAAAAGCTCATATAAATCTCTGTGCTAGTAAACTTTCACAAATTGATTGGCTCTTAAGATAGGGCTGACAACGTAGATAAACTATCCTATTTATAAATAACCACAACAAGTAAAAATTAAAATTCAATGTATCTCTTACCCTGGATGTCCTTCAATGGGACGAGCTGTAACTTTATCATTTGGGGCCACAGTAGAAGTTGCTTTTGTTGGGACATCTTTCGGAGGAGTAACAGGGGGTGTTACTGCTTCTTCAGTCTTGCTGGTGCTGGATTTTTCTTGGGGCTTTTCTTGAGGTGAAGCTTTTGTTGGGTTAACTGACTTTTCTTTTGTCTCTTCTTTCTTTTCAGAAGTTTTGTTATCTATGGGTTGGCTAGATTTCTCAGTAACTGGGGAAGCCTCTGTTGCTTCTTTAGTTTGGTTTGGAGCTGCTTGTGTGGCAATAGTACCATTTGAACCTAGATTGGGAATTGGGATTGGAATGGGAACTGTTGAAGATTCTGGTGCTTTAGAAGTCACTGAAGAATTGGTAGTTTGTGGTGATGCTTGTATGGCACCTGGAAGATGTGATTTTATTAATTATATAAGTAATTATAAGAAGTATATATGACACAAAAATTGAATAACATTAATTGTAAAAGTTTTGTGACATCATATCAACTGAAAAAAGGTTAATAATTGATACATTTAATATGTATCTTTCAAATCTTCATTCCAAAAGAGACCTCGGTGAATTCAAACAGCCTATTTAACATACAGGTTATGTAAATGATTAAAAACAAGCACCACTGTTATATGCTAACATCATTAGTAAAGCTTCTCATTAATAATTTTGTTTTAAATAAAAAATAATAATTCTTATCCAGTGGTTTTTTACATATAATAACTCTATATACAAATAACCACAATGGATATGAAAAACAATCCTTCATAAATAAGGTCAAGTGGTGAGTTAATTTACTAAAAAATCTTATAAAAATATATTCTCCTAAAGAACCTACATGTACTGTTGCATCTTAATGTTGTGATTTATAATAAATTAAAATCACAGGAATCTATTATGATTATTCATTTAAAAATAATTTTATTGACAATGAATTACTTAAAATAATATAGAACAAAGCAGGCAGTTCTAATTGGTCCATTGTTATAACTTAATAGGTACTATAATTAACAATACTAACTAAATAAAAACCTATTCCATATACACTTATATAAAATATACATAAAAAGTTTGCTATGCACAAGATACTCAGGCAATTGAGTGGATGCATGCAGTGATGTGTAACACATTCTGATGAATGCTATTTATTTGAAAGTTGCACTTGTATCTATTTACTATATATTTTGTGATTATATTAGTTATAAATCAGATCTGCACTTCAATCATGAAATAGATTGGATATAATTAAGAACTTGTTTTTCGTAAACGTAACAGAAACCTGCAGCCTCAGTTTATGACACTTTGTGTATTTATAAATTGATTTGTTATAAATATATATGAATTTCCGCTCGATTCTAATTTTTGTTGTAAAGGTGTATTTTACATATTAAATATTGTGCAATACAATAACGGGGTTTCCATAATTCAGTTTAAGTAACATTTTAAAACAGCATGGCCGGACTCTGACGATTCCTATTTAGTAAAAACGCAATAAGATTATGTAGTTGATTATGGACGCCAGATTGTTCTTGAAATCTTACCTTCATTAGCAGGTTTGCTGACGCATAAGGATACCGATAATAAACACAAGAAAACTACTTTCTTCATTTTACGCAAATTCGAAATCGTACAACAATAAAATTACTTTTGTCGACAACCCCAAGGCGATAGCGACAGAGGTGAGAGGAATTTACAATTTTTTAACAAGATTAGCTATAAGACTAAATTTCACCAATCACCACCGTTGAACTTCGAACAAATCTGTAGCCATAGAGCATTAAAATAATAGACAAAGAAATCAGAATACAGAATAGCTAGTAGTAAAAATAATACTCTATGGTATATCAACTACATAAATATAAATATTTTATTGCTCAATACTCAGATGATATCTGAATGTTAACAAGGCACTAAATAATTAATTAGGAACAATCTTAAAAAATTATGTACGAAGTAATTTATTAATTATTTTTTATGTCGGAGCAATGGCGCTGGATCGGCTGTCATTGTTATATATTGTCATAGAGCTGTTGCTGTTGCTATTAGCCAGTATTACTAGATTTACAAATTCTGACTTTTTGATAGTCTGTAATAATCGAAATTTTATAGTCATTATTAGGTCTAGATACCAGGCCTTAAACTCAAAAAAAAAGTCATTATTATTAATGTTAAAATGACGTTATCTCATATCTGCCATAATCAATATAATTTAATAACATCCTGATGAACTAATTCGAGTTCAAAACCGTTATTAAATTGGTTTCATTAATTTGTCAATGTTTCCAAATCAATAAATTAACTACTAAAATTTATTTATTAATTGGTCGATAATAATAGTGACTGTAATAATTTAGCGTACTAGTAGTCGTTATTATTATTTAAAAAAAAATGTTTATCATGACTTTCAACTTAATATGTATATAAGTATTTGACAGTCGAGAATCGTTTCCACAACTGTTTGCAGTCGATTGTGGGTCGGTCGTGAAATTTCATAACGCGGAGTTCTTTAAATGTGAAAATTAGTGAAAATTAAATGAAATTAGTTTGTTCTTTAAATATCTATCTGGGGCTATAATCTAGGTGGGGCCTTCGTTGCTTGTGTCTTATTCCTAGCTTTTTAATTTATTTCCCCGATCTTTTTCCTCTCACTATGCATATATATAGTATAAGAATTAAAGCTTTGAAACCTCGTCAAAAAATAATACAGATATTAAATACATACATAACTAACGTCATCCTGATTCGTTCGTCGAATGTGTGTTTTATTTCACGTATGCAGTAGTTTTCATTCGAGCTGGTGTTATTTACTATTTTACATTATTTTGATTGTAAATGAAATGATCAACTACTGTTTCTTAACTGATAATGAATAATAGAACAAAACGCACTGTTTGGAGTTGAGGACCGCACACCATCGGGAATGGGTGTAGAGGACCTAGAAGTTTTGTTTACCTCGGAAGTGCCGTGTCTGAAACTAGTGGTACAGAAGAGGACATTACTTCACGCATTGCCAACGCCCGAGCCACCAACACACAACCTCGGCCTATGTGGCAGTCACGGATGTTGACGCGACGAATCAAGGTTCAAATATTCGGGTCTCAAATCCTTGGCCGTATTCTGAGCATCTACTGGCCTGAAAAAATCTCTAACGAGTAAATTGAGAGAGAGCGACCAGAAACCCCGATCAGCCAGCAGATCAAGCGATGCAAATGGAATTGGATAGGCCATACACTTGTGTATGCCACTGTGGACGCCCTCTGCCTCGTCTAGGGGTTATAGGACTTTAAGTGAAGTCATATAGAGTTGCAGTTTATATTGTGTTAATTTTATTTATAGAAGTTACCGTACCTTATATTATTTACAATAATATGGAAGTAATATGTTCATAGTCATACATGCATATATTATGTAATAGTGAAAATTTTAAAGAAAGAATTAGAATCTAAAGTGGAAACGCAAAAGTTATTTTTTTCACCAATTGTGAAGTTCAGAACAAAGTGCGACTTTATATAAATTACAATCTAGACTATACAATAATTATGCCTAATCTTAATATATATAAATCTCGTGTCACAATGTTTGTCCTCAATGGACTCCTAAACCACTTAACCGATTATAATAAAATTCGCACACCATGTGCAGTTCGATCCAACTCGAGATAGGATAGTTTAAATCTCAAATTATAGTCGCAATTTTAATTTATTGCTAATTATTTGTTTATTATTAGATACAATTCTAACAGATGGCGCTGTGTTAAAAGTACCAACGTTTCACATAAGCTTTTTCACATCAGTTTCCCTTGAATAGCTCACTACTTTGTAACAAAACAAAAACCATAGCCACAGCAACGCTTGGCAGATTCTGCTAGTATGTAATAATTTGTTCAATTAATTTCTACAATACTAGTACATATCAGTCTTCCGTCATGTTTTGGCATTATGGTGGAATTACCGTACTTATTATATTCACTATTACGCAAAGCGGACCAATTTCGATTCTAGTTGCGGAAATTGAGCCCACCTACCTAATTATATTCACTACACTACTAGTTACTAGTTTTAGTAACTTATAAAAATGAAACAATTCGACGTAGAGTCTTTTAAGAAAAAAGCGTACCGTTCTTAAAAGGCTGGCAGCGCACTCGCAAGCCCTCTTTCTTTGAGAGTGTCCGTTAATGAGCGGCGGTATCACTTAACATCAGGTTAGGTTCATGCCCGTTTTTTCTGTTCTATAAAAAAAAGAGGGCAACTGCTGTCTATATCACTTTGGAGCAATCTCTTTCAGTCAACCACTGTGAGAAAAAAATAGATAAGGTAAGCGCAAGAAGTACAGAAATAGGACCTATAGTTATTTAGACAAAATCAATGTGAACGAAACCAAGTGAACAGGACAACAATAAAATAGGAAAACAGGAGAATAATAAACACATGAAAAAAAGTGCACACGAATCAATACAATTTCAGATTATTAAGTACGAATGATAGGGATACTAACATTTATATTGTTTCTAAATTGCTCTTTGCGATACAGCCTCGAAGCAAATTGCCATATTTTCATACAGGCAATAGCACTTGTCATCACCATCGATCATCTGATTATCCTGCTTGCTTTGAAAAGTTCACGCCTTTTTATTTTATTTTTTATTTATTTACTGCATACATAATCTTAAAAAGAAAGAAGTTAGTGTGGTGGAAACACAAACTGGACACAGTTTTTCTGTCCACCAGGACGTCGAACAAATTAACTTAAATACATACTAAGGCCAATGATATGAACACTATAACATTTTTACCATTAAAACATCAAAATTGTAATAAAATAATTGACGAGAATTCTAATGCAAATACAGGATGTGTTCCAATATTTGAATATTATCGTCATATGAATTAAATGACGATTATGTCTGATTAGCATAATTTTTTATGCATAATTTATATTTGTTTGATTTATAATTTTTTTATTTAATATTGTTTCTTGTTAAAGAAGTGTAGCTCGTAGCGAGTTTATTACATTTGGAATAATATAGTCTAATGTTTTTTTCCCATATAAATGATTACATTTGGGTAAATGAAATTGGTTTTTAAATTTCGTACGTGTTGAATAGTGATAGTGAGTTTTAATTGTTTTAAGATAATTTTCTGTAAAGTAGTTTTCTTTTAAATAATCCTAGCTGCACTTTTTCTTGTATCGGTATATAATTTTGAAAAATGCAAATAGCTTTCTGTAGTCCTCTTTATATTGTGATTTTAATTTTATAGGAGCAATTGTTTTTAAAATACGTATTTGTATTGCAAATATTTGATTTAGATGTTATAATTTCTTCTACTCTTGCTACCTTGCATGGTCAACTGCAGTTGCTTTCTTTACTCATGATTTACTGTATATTTCTTTTAAGATTAAACCTGTAGATAACAACCTGTAGATAAACTGAAGCTTTGTTCAAGGATGCAGCTGATGCTGATGGAATGCTATGTATGAATCTGTTATCAATTCTAGAATAACTCATATTATTTACTTTTCTATATCAACTTGCACTATTCGATCCTCTTGGAAGGAGGGACTGATATTTCTAAATCCTAAAGCAAATTACTGTCCTTTTCAAGTCTTTTTTTATATAGCGTAAGTTTCACACTCTTCACAATTCTTTGTTTTTCCGATGACTTTAATCAGGTTTATCAGAAAGAGGTTGCTTAGTAGCGAAAGCCGTCCGCTGCACATGTTTGTTACAAGAAAGTGTAAATCAATATTTTATTACATCTTAACGAAGGAAACATTTAATTTGATGGTACTTAAAAAAAGTACCAATGCATCGGGAATCAGTATTTGATAAATGAGTTTACGACCACTAAGCAAAAAGGGATGTGAATAAGGTCTCTTTCAGTCATCCACATTGGGTAATTAAACTGTGTATGTAGTTATATATGTATAACTACATACACATTAGCAAAAGCATTATATTAAGAATAATTTCTATATTGACCACACAATACTTGATATAATAATAACTGCTCAAAATACTCATGAAATTTTCAAATATATTTTTCTTAGCAAATACGACATAAAAGTATTTTGCCATAAGTATTGTGCTATCGTAAATTAAGTTATACTATTTCTACACCTTAGTTGAATTAAGTATACTAGAAACACAAATGTTTTATCTACTGTTAAAAAAGCTACCATTGAACATTGCAACCACTGTGCAAGCTGTAATAAAATTTTATATGAAAATATTAGAACGTGACCTCACAAAGATTTATGATTGCAAAAAAGTTTTTATGATTCGTAAAATACAAGTTTCGCGAAACAACACCCTCAAAATGAGCAAAAAGGTGATTTGGACACAGCCGCGGGTATTTTGTGTTTACTTATAATTTGTACGAAACCTTTACTTTCTTGTAGGCCTAGGGTTAAAGTTATCAAAAAATATTCTATATATATAATATACTTTCAAACAGTGAAAGTCTAATTAAGTAGCGATTTTTTTAATAAAAAGAGTTTCCATAAAATTACCAAATAGTTTCAGATATTATAGGCGACCTACAATACAAACCTTCAGAAAAACCAAAACAGTAATTTTTCTTTTCTTGTCTATGTATATCTAATGCTGTGATAAATAAGGTTAAGGAAAAGTGTTAAAAGTCTGAATGGTTATGTTATAGAGATGAATAGTGTTTGTTGGCAATTTCAGGAACCACAGGCTTGTATTAAAAAATAATGTATTGTTTTTAATAGTCAATTTATCGGGAAAGACTATAATAACAAGCTATGACCCAAATAACGCGTTGGAATCTGTGATATTCCGTTCTATAAATATCTATAATATAAACTTTTTATGTAAAGAAACGAACAATTGGCATTTTTGAAGTTTCATGAAAAACTTTCAATTTAACGACGTTTTAACAAATGAAAAATCAGTTTACAGTGTCATTAGAGGTGCCGCCTGTCGCTCGCGTCCTGAATATTTATAGGAAGAGCAAAGTAATTAGAGCGAGAAAATCTTTCAACCTACAAACATAATAAAACCTTCTAAATTGTACTATAACTAATTTCCTTTTAGTTTAATTTTACTGGCTCTAATTATTAATTAATAATTCAATCCATGTTTCATTTCAATTTTGTAACTTTGGCCTTTAAATTTTACTAAGCAAACATTGGCATCTTAATAAATTATATTCAACGGAAACCTGGTAGACGGCAGTTTGGATATTAATTATATCTACTGTGAATTACAGATAAGAGAAATACTTTAGTAATCCGTAACTATTATAAAGTGGCAATATTCATTGCAAATGTTAATATTGAAGAATCCACCATAATTACCTTCGTAACGTATATGCCTATATTTTTAGTTAAATTTTATAGAACTATTTATAGTAACGTAAACATCCGTAGTTTTGTGGTAAAAGTATATGGGAGTCCCTAGCTTCGAATTCCGGATAACCAAATTAGACTGATTTAGTTTTTAGAATGACATTACAAGAGCCTTATCATATTTGGAATGAAACTAAAACATAAATGTAAGTTACAAAAATAGCTTGTAAACTATTACTCTTAATTGAGAAATAAGTAGCTGATTAGTGACTTGCGTCAAATGATTTGAGGAATACAAGTTTTAAACTAGTACAAATATCTAGTCCACGTCAATCCCTGACTTAGCGTTGGATTCGATAACATGAGAAACGTAGCAGTGGAGATAAACGACGAAATCTACGGTTTGTACGGAGATTTATGGGGTGGGATCACGGGCCTGAGAATTACAAAACTTCAACAGTACACTGATGCTTTAACTTAGGAAAACTATGAGATTATTCAGAACGAATATAGAGTATATCTTTTTTTATTTACTTGAAGAAGGAAATGGTTATCTGTTTGTAAGGGTTTCTTAAAAATATTGCATAAAGTTTATGAATGTGTTTGTCGTAAACTTAATTAAATTTTGATTACTCCACGGGCCATAATGATTCATTATCATATGTATTGTAATATAAATAGACAATTTAAATAGATCCTCAAGGAAAGCCTCTTTTGAATATTTATGATCTGTTATTGAAATAATTTAACGCTTTATCGCAATATTATTGTGATTTAAATGTTGGTTGTGTATGCAAATTCTGAGTAATTGGAAATTAAAATAATTATTTCAAAACAATGGTAACATTAATTTCTTTAAGTTTTTAGCAAGTAAACGAATGCTGAGCTATCACACTAATATTTTTCTAGCTATATTTAATTCTACATAAGTACTATTTCTTTTGAGAAAAACACTTGTTGGAGTTTAATACAGTTTCGATTCAATACACGATCATGCCAATTGATTCAATTACCTGTATATTGCAAATAACTCAAATTATAAAAGGATAATACTAATATACGTATGTAAAAATAGTTTAATCTTTAAAACCGCACCATACTTCATCAACCCGCGGCGCTTGAATAATTTAACTTCAAAAGATGTAGGTGTCTGATTTGTTTTTGTTAACTAGCTATAGAAAAATTTTCTTTGTGCGTTTTTAGATACAGCGGTTTAACTCTTTAGACTCGATACTAAATCATTAGCTTGTGTCTGCCTCTGGGGTTAGCGGTCAATACCAGAAAGAAGAAAATGTATAAGGCAGACATCTAGGTCCTCTGCATTGTCACTGGAGTTAGATGTAAAATGTAAAATTATAGAACTCCTAAAATGCAAAAAAAATTGGCAGCCATTTTACTTATTGACTTTAATCATTGCGGTTCGTTCAGTCGTAGTTATTAAACGAACGGTCGACCAATCATGTAATTATAAATACATTTTAAAAAGGCATAACTTGAATTGTCAGAGTACTGGCTGCATTTTTTATTATTTCACTTTGGGTGTCAATTGACCAACCTTATGGTATATTCCTGTTAAGAAAGTCTGCCACATAAGGAAATCATATATATATTTTGTTATGACACAGAATTATATGAAACATATTTTAATTGACGTTAAAATAGATTGATTTTAATTTGTTACATTGTAGATCGAATAGATATTCGAATAGAAAAATCAGACTTCGTCAATCAAAAATTATATTGTCAAAAATTTATCTTGTCAGATTTTCACAAGGACCGGTGTGGAAAATAGTTTCACGTTCGATTAAACGGGCGATGAATATTCTCAAAGCGGTCGCATTTGACCCAACTTTTCATGAATTTTCAACGGACCATCATGCATGGATATTTTGCTGAAAATCAATTTACTCATCCCTTTTGGGAGTATCAATTCCATTAATTTAAATATCTTACATTAACATATCTCTAAATCATGACTGGTTGCTTTTTTTTGATGAAAGCTCTTTGTTGTTCTCCTATATTTATCATTAAAAAACATTTACTTTTTTACAGATTTATGTCCAATGGGTTGAGCATATCTACTTTATTGTATGTTGATCAAACTTTTTGAAAGATAAAATAACAATCGAAGAAACATTTTACAATAATGGACAAGGGAATTTTTAAAGGCAAGCTGCTGTAATACCGTGGGTGAGAACCTCAATCATAAGTTAGACAACAATTATATATAACTTAACTTTTACCTTTTACCTATTATTATGACATTATGTTAACGTTTGTAATATATGACATTTTAAATTATATACTGCGGATTGTGCGGAATTTTTATAATTAATCGATATAGTATCAAAACTTAAGCTACAAATAAAAGTAATTTTTGTAAAGTAACAAAATATGTAAGATTATTGTGATACATAACACGATTTCTAAAAATAATTGACACCCTTAATCTTAAGAATAGATATATGCGCCTTCAGATAGTAAGAAGCTTAATAAGCATGAAGAAAATAGTAAAACTCAGCTGACTGAACCGACTTCGGGAGTCAAATTACAACATCTAATTTTCAGAATTTCAATTTCAACTTATCTTAAGAAATGAATAAGAGAAGTTGTGTAAAGCAAGAGTTTGCGAGATCTTGTTATGCTTCTAACATATAGTTGGCAGATTAAACTTTGAAACTAACGTTGAATTCCTTTCAGTCGCGTTGCGGTTACTATCTAGAACTGTTTTGACGAGACGTACAACAGTGGATCAAAAACTATATTGTGTAAGTTAAATTCTAAACTTGTAGATAGGAGCACTAGTCTGTGCACACCTGAGCGTATTTTCATGGTTCATTTTATCTCGCACCAACACTGTATGGAAACAGCTGCACTGAGTATTTAAGGACTAGAAAAAAGTGATTTAATTTCGCAATTCCCTAATAGGAAGCCTTTCTTTTTTTCCAGAAATAATAAGTGTGTTGGATTATTAATTCCTTCGGTCGGCTGCTGGGTTGGTATGCACAGTACGTATTTGGTCTTCCTAAGAGAAATATTGTGCGAAACCAATGATCTAATCATGTACTAGACTTATAAAAACATAAGACACGGACCTTTCTCCCCCATGCAGCACATACATAAATAAGCTTTTAAGGAGAAGCTTCGACCTATATAAAATGCCTTCGAGAGTAAAACAATATTATAAAATCTATAAATCTGTAAAGAATTCGGGCAAATTTACGTAAGAACTTTTTTTTTTTTAAGCAAACATATGAAAATCAGCAACGGAAAACCTAAATAGATTTCTTCTGAATAAGTCTTGAATATACAAAGCAGGACTGAAATAGAATAATTCCTGTAATAGCTAACACGATTCTGATGCTTATAAAAATCTCCCAAGCTATTCTTTTTGTGGCTCATTCATTAAATTCTCAGAAGCCTTCAGATGTGTGTTAAGCTATGCTGACTGCCGAAATTACGTGTTGACGCGTTCAACCGATTTAATTACCTCGCCTCATGTTTATGCTAAGAATGTTGGTTTCAAAGACCTACGCCGCACTGTTATACAACGAAACTAGTGCTTGAATTTGCAAAAACCTTTGAGTTATCGTATGCTCTGAAAAACTATAGAAGAAAATAAAACCGTGACTAAAATTTAGTCCATTCGATAGTAGCAAAAATCTAAATGTAGGCAAGGTATATCGTACGATGTTAATTAAAAAATGTATATTGTATTTGTTATGGGGTCCCGAAGAGGCTTTGTTCTTATGATCATCATTAATATAATTAAAATTACTTGATGTATTCTATAATTAGTTATAAAAATTATATACCTGGATATTGGTGAAAACCACCAAAAACTTAGCTAAAACATGATATACTGACTTGTTTGTGAGAATTGTCAAGCTCTACGAATTTTCTCTAGAACTGAACTAGTATAACTTTCAAAGTTCGGCCCTTTAAGACTTAATCTGAAAAGGACATTTCATTTTTCTGATTAATTTGTTCATAAACTAATAATGTGACTTTCTATAAGTAATATTTTTTTTAATCTGGTCAATACATTTTTCCATGGAATATTTACATATTTATAATCGTAGTGTCGATTAATGTTTAATTTTTATGAAATTACATTGTTATTCAATACATTGTTGATTATTATAATTAAACGGCTAACCCGTTTTGATGCGAAATAGCGAACATTTTTTAGAGATATATTTTTTATGGCTCTTCCTTAAATAAAGATATTCCCTGTAGTGCGTAAAAGTACAGAGAAATGCTGCCGTATACTATTCTTAGAGTGACATAAATTACCTGAGGTTATGTGAAGTGGAAAGATAACCTAAATCTTAATTAAGTATTTGCGTAAATAAGCATTTAAAATTATTAGGAGTTGCAGCTCCTTACAAACATTGCGTAAAAGAAAAAAAACTTGGCGATTAAAAAGAGTGGAGGAGAGTTTATTGCCAGTAATTTTCTTCCGTTCTACGCCCTTGATTTGAGAACTGGCAGTAAATGTAAAATTAAAGGCATTCAATGTATACCTCTTTCTTGACGATCATAAGTGTACATTATGTTACCTACATGAATAAATGATTTTTGAATTTGAATTAATAAAATTTATCTCAATAGCGTTTTAACTAAATTCTTATTAAATGCATCAAAAATTTTAAGTTGTTTGTTTTCTTTTGTTTTCTTAAACAATGGAGTCCATTATAAACAGCCAGATCCTTCGGAACCCAGATGAGCACCAGCTGATCAGTGACTGTCAGTACGGCTTTCGCTGAGGTCGAACAGCTGGTTACCTTTTAGCTTACCACACACACATGGACAGAAATTGTAGCGTCCAAAGATGTGTCAAAAAATGTGGTTTGATTTGGGTATTGCAAAATTTTAATAATTAGCACGAAAAACAGTTTGTTAAGGTGTCTATCACACGACATAGGGTGGCACGTGGTGCGACGCCATCTTGCCCATAGCATTTTGGCGGGTTCTTGGAAATTCGTATAATTTGCAGTATTAAAGCCTCAACAGAATTATAAATAACAATGTGTATAGGTTCTATTGGCACTAATATAGGTAGGTAGTAGGTATCTATGGTTTTTAAAGTCTTAAGAAAACATTATTTATGCCTTTTTCATAAAACACCTGAAATCCAAACAAGAAAGTAATCTTCGTGTATCCTTTTCATTAGAAATTAATGGAGTGGAAATCATTCTTGTATCTGTGGTCGGTTTCTAATTGTTTCGAAGAACCCGCCTCCCATTAGAGATAATTGTTTTGGTTGAATATCTTACCTAAAGAGAAGATCCGGCGTCTTACATACTAACATCGTCCCGAAATAGATTAATAACACGCAACAAACTTCCAAAGGCTTTGTTCAGTACACCGAATACGATTATAAAAACACAGTATATTTCAGAGGCCTAATCCAGTAGCAAACTTAAATTTTTGTTAAAAAAAACAATGGGAATAGAGAATAGAACGCAGGATCTTACAGTTGGAAGTCATATGCAACCAACTAATAAAACAATGTTTTTATTTTGTACTATTCAACATTTTAATTATTTAATTATTACTACAATAAAAAATTTAATGTTGGAAGGTGTAGTCTATGAGCACATAGCTTTTAGGAATACAATTTAAAGTCGCTTTGAACATACAAATAAACAATTTACAAAATATATGAAAGAATTACATGTTGAAATTGTTATTTTTAAGAGAATACTAAACACGAATAGAGTAATTTTAACTTCGTTAAGTTTCACAGTAAAAGGTTAAACAGTGAAGTTAGAAACTACTTCAAACTTCACACCAGCTAAAAGAGGATTCGTATAAATTATTCATTTTAATTACCTTGATCCCAAGAGGAAGTATTTATACGTGGCTCGCTAGACTTGTACAGTGGCTGGCTTTCACATGTCGGTAATAGTATACGGGAGATCGTTAGACCTTTTAAGAATATCCCAAAAATAATCCATGCATCTCTTGTAGTCTGTAGATACTGTCAATTTGACATATAGCTATAAATTGGTGCCGTCGCGCCGTGTCTTTGAATACCAATTTAAGAAATGCCAAATATCTTGAAACGCGCGCAATTGTCTTTTATAGATCTAGACTATGGCTGTAATTGTTAAATGATTAAGAGCGACTGTTTACGTTAAAAGGAACTTCTTATCAAAAGAAACACAGATTCTGGCTCGAATAATTTGATACTATGTATCTTTGTTCTTCTACGCAGACAAAATCTGCTGTTTGTCTATAATTACAAAAGCAAATGCTATATAAACATGATAGGAATTCGAATATATGCTTGGACAATCCATTCAATGTCAAGAGTAGTGAGGTCAAGAGGTTGTATTGAAACAAAACATTCGCACTTTGTGCGCAAAAGGAAAATGATAAGAAAGGAAAACTCGACATTTTTGGAGCTTTTGTCGACGTGAAATTGGAGGGTTTATTGTCTCTATTGTTATTATGATTTTCAATTTTTATATTTATTTAAACTAACTTGTATGGATAATGGAATATAACTGATTAGAACTTAAAATTTACCTTAATGAAAATCCATATATGTATCTCTAATAATAAAATTTTTGCATTCTAACACATTAATCAACGCAATTATAATATAATGACGAAAGTCTACTTAGAAATTTTAATTCCACAATAACAATAACACAAAATTTATTGCTATCTGGTCATTAGTCAAACTAATCTGTAGGTCAATTGACATAAAATGTGAACTTAACCGATAGAGGGGTGTGGCACTTACAGATAATGTGGAGTGGAATTATATTTGAGGAAAAATTTTCCAGACCAAATGATTGACAAAATCAATGACATCAGTATCTTTCTTATCTCAATTTATACAAAATATTCTGCTCGTAAAGAGCAGTGTTGGCCTAGTGGCTTCAGCGTGCGATTATCATACCTGAGGTCGTAGGTTCGATGCCCGGCTGTGCACCAATGGACTTTCTTTCTATGTGAGCATTTAACATTTGCTCGAACGGTGAAGGATAACATCGTGAGAAAACCAACATGTCTTAGACCCAAAAAGTCGACGACGTGTATCAGGCACTGGAGGCTGATCACCTACTTACCTATTAGATTTAAAAATGGTCATGAAATAGATTCAGAAATCTGAGGAAAAGAACTAAAGAGGTTGTAGTGCCACTGATTTATTTATTTATTTTTTATTCTGCTTATGGTTTAAGCTGTCTATACAAAACTTAATCAATTACAGTATAATTTTTTTTATTTGCCATACCTTAGGATTTGTAGAATAAGCTCTATGTCACAGAACAAGGGCATGTCACGTACATCGGCTTTGTTTTTCGTCGACTGGAAATAAAAACCATCTTTACAAAAATCGATCATGTTAGTCCCATATAAAAAATATGGCATCGGTTAACTTGTTTATATATTTATGCATTGTTTATCTTTCAAGTACGAGAGTGATTCGCAACAAATGTATACGTAAGGGTCATAATATCAGAAAATTTTACAGTTTTGAAATGACCTTGTAGCCTTTTGCTTTTTCAATTTTGTTTGCCTCTCGGAAAATGCGAAGGTTTTATATACAAATATTACCGAATAAAAAAATGATTTACCACGTATATTTCACGAGCCGCCCGCATGCAGTATAGGTATCATGTGATGTCCAATTAAACGATACCGTAATTCTGTCATGATGCGGCGACGTGAGTCGGTGAGTGGAAAATTATGAATTGTTGATAAGTGCAATCTTGATTGGAAAGTCAATGAAGCTGACTTAAGAATCAAAAATACTCAAGTTGGCAATCGAAGTATTATTAAATAATGTGATATAATAATTTCATTGATTAACCTTTGTTTAGTCTAGCCACGTAAATTTTATTGATATAGTACTACTGATATAATGGTCCTGCGTTGATCAAAAGATCCTAATATATAATCTAATCAATTTATGATGCTGTAGATTTATTTTGGTGAACGCTCTCATTCAGATTTAATTCAGCCAGGTAAAAAATTTGAAACCATATTGATGATGACAGACTACGACGGTTAATTTGTTGGATAATAGGGATTAATTATTTAACAACATGCATCCTAAAATATGGATTTTAAGAACCGAATGTCCATAATTTGTAGAAGAATGTATAAGACCATTTATTAAACAAAAAATATTGTTATCAATACACGCAACTATTGGATGTTGTTATTCTAGTGTAAATTAGGTATGTTATAGCTTTGTTTATTGAAGATAAAACGATAAAAATATTTAATTTGTTTTACAAAATTGTATATCAATTTAGTATCACAAACACAACCATGTTTTGTCAACTTTTTACCTAAATTACAGAATTTTTGATTATAAAATATTTCTAAGTCATTGCACGAATTTACCTCATACTGTATAAATAAATAAGAACTTTCATATTTTACCTTAGTAATAGTATTATGGTTGTTACAAAATTGATCTAACATTAGTCCCCTCCGAAATTGCCACTGTGTTGTGGGTATCCAGATTACAGTTCTTTTGTGTAATATAAGTTTTAAATATATGTATGTATAAAAAAATGTAATAGAACAATAAACATGTTTATTAATATGATAAAAATTAACATTCATTGATACAGAGACTCGATTATGAACTTTGAACCAAAACATATTTGGACATAACAAAAACAATTGAATGTTCTCACAACAGGACTTTAAATTGATTGTTATTTAACCGCGGTTCAATTTTAATTAACTTTCTATTAGCAAAGGAAAATGATTTACTTATATACACGCACTCAATGACACTTATATTTAAATATATAAATTGGTTTCTTTCTTACCTAAACCAATGTTACCCACATTTAATTTGAATTTCTAAATACCGGTAAACGATAGAAAAAAGTCGCTTCCCCGCAACATTTTTTGTGATCAGGTTTCTCATTAGTTAATTGCAATTTCCCCGATTTCCCGAATCAATAAAATCGCTGTCACTTTTAAAAATATAATATCGCTTTTTAATAGGAAATTAAGATGAAAATGAAAGTAGGAAACGAATTTATAAATCTGTATAAATTAAAACTTCTTGATTGAAATTTATGCTTCATAGTATGTAATAACAATTATTATTTAATGAATGACTACTGAATAAACAGTTTAACAGGTTGGTCGATGATGAAGCTACAGCTGTTTGGACTAGAGATGCCAGGGAAAGAAATAAGTGGAGAAGAAGAAAATAGCCTTATTTTATTACAGTCAAAATAATTGTATGCTTAAAGAAATAAAATACTAATAATAATATACCCTAAGAGGATTGTTATTTGAGTCGTTACTTATTACAGCCGTAAGTTCTGTTACAATTGAAAATCCATTTTTTTAAATGAAGTAATGTAATATTATTAAAATTATTTTTGATAAGTTGAAAAAAGACTAGTTAGACTAGCACATCTAATACGTATATATATATATATATATATATGTGTGTGTGTTAGTCTTACTACGATATAACTATATAATTATAGCAAAGCGTACAATAGATATCCTAATATTATGAAGTGAAAAGATTTGTATGTTGGATGCACCACCAGCTGATATCGAGGTATTTTAGAACTAATTCGAATTAGGGTACTTTTTTTTTTTTTTTTTTATATAGAACAGGGGGCAAACGGGCAGGAGGCTCACCTGATGTTAAGTGATACCGCCGCCCATGGACACCCTCAATGCCAGAGGGCTCGCGAGTGCGTTGCCGGCCTTTTAAGAATTGGTACGCTCTTTTCTTGAAGGACCCTAAGTCGAATTGGTTCGGAAATACTTCAGTTGGCAGCTGGTTCCACAGAGTGGTGGTGCGCGGCAAAAACTGCCTGGAAAAACGCGCAGTTGTGGAACGGCGGACGTCGAGGTGATACGGGTGGAATTTTGTATTCTGCCTCGACGTCCGATGATGAAACTCAGCTGCAGGTATTAATCCGAACAACTCCTCTGAACACTCTCCATGGTAAATGCGGTAGAAGATGCAGAGAGACCCCACATCTCTACGCAACGCCAAAGGATCAAGCCGCTTGGAGAGATTTTGGTCGTCAACGATTCGAACAGCTCTTCGTTGAATACGGTCAAGTGGAAGAAGCTGGTACTGGGGAGCACCCGCCCAAAGGTGGGAACAGTACTCCATGTGGGGCCGAATTTGCGCTTTATATAGTTGCAAGCGGTGGCCCGGAGTGAAGTACCGTCTCGCCCTGCTGAGCACACCGAGCTTTTTGGAGGCTAATTTTGCCTTTCCCTCCAAGTGACCGCGAAACTGAACGTCGTTCGATATGTCAACGCCAAGTATTCCAATGCTAGCTGTGGCTTTAAGGAGAGTGTTTTCGAAAAGAGGAGTAGCGACAAAGGGTGTTTTTTTAGCTTTAAGAAAACAGGGTATCAGTTCGTAAAGGGTCGGCAACGCACTCGCCAGCCCTCCGGTATTGACATTGTCTATGGGCGGGAGTACCACTGAACAAAAAAAAAACAGTAAAAGTCGCAAAATATAATTAGTTATTGTATTCAATATGAACCTAACCTGGAATTTATTAGTATATAATATACGAGTTGATATGGGAAATTGGCATACATGATATCAATTTAAATAATTCATCGATAAATGTATTTATTTACATAATGCAAACAATATTATGTCACTACCGAAGTGTTTATTATTCTGCGAACACATAATTCAATTACTCTAAGACGTAATAGTAAATATTATCTGTTTACATCAATGGGAATATTATTGTCATGTATTTAATTAGATTGTTCTAGAAGTAATTTATCTATGTAAATATGTCGTATGTAGTATGACTAAATTGCAACGCGTGTTCGCCATTTCCTGTGTTTATTTTGTGATTGTTGTCCAGATGGATTAGTTACAAGAAATTGGAGATTATTCTAATTTCAAAAAATATATCTAAAAATATTTCTGTCTGGGTCGTAACATTATTATAAATATACAAATTGTTTATTTCTTTTACATATTGGATTTGAAATTGAAATTAAACATTCATATTAAGAACTCGCGAAAACTCTTTTCTACAAGATGACGCGAACCCCCAATAAAGTATGCCTGTAAGCATGTAAATGCACAATTTTACGAGTTATCATATTATATTAATCATATTCATAATTCATATGTCGATAAAAATTAATCTTACAAGCATACGTAGCCGATTCGTCTAATATGTGACTGTTATGAGTCATGTGATTGACGTATGATAATATTAAAAAACGGATTATTTGATTAAGTAGTATTTATTTATGTTATTTAAACATTTTTCAAAGCCACATTTTAAACGGATCACTATATTTTTCATACATTAGACTAGACTTGTGTATTCCGTAATTGTAAATTATAGTTTCAGTATGCAATGGACTGTGAGACTGAATGTACAGGGCAACAATAATTGTATCGGTTGTATAATCAGATAAGTCTAAGAAAAGCCAGAACCCGAAAATTATTTCTGAGGCCACGAAACACAATCCGTATTCGCAGTAATTATACTAATAAGGTAATCAGTTTATATCACAGGTAGACTGACCGATAATAACACAAAATAGAAGTCTAATCTTAGAAAAATTCGGGCCAATCTCAGGACCACTACTAGACTGTTATACAAAATATTTTTTTGAGGCACATGTATCTTAGGATGTACGGTGTGTATCTTTTTTATCCACTCAGGTATCCAACATTATTTATTCTTGGTTCTGTGGGTTACAACAAGCTAAGAGTACGCCGAGAATTCCCGCTTGTGATGTACTTAATAAAATTGTTACATAGCAAGGGCAGTGATTCGGTAGTACTTCAGTACGTTAGCTTCAATATACCTGATGGATACATTAGAAAACGACTACTGCATGTGCCCGCAGCTAGGACTAACCTGAAAAGGGCAAATATGTTACGGTGTATTGATGTAGTTTTTTAACGGACCTTTTTCATTGCCCAGTAAGTGAACTGGCAAAAGTGCTATTATTTGTTAGTGCCTATAATAGTTAGTTAACTTCTTGTATTTTTTATTATGTTTTTTAGTTTTTCCTTATTAATTTCATATGTTTGTTTTTTTAGTTTCGTCTGTAAATTTAATTTACTAATTGTTCACTATTGTCAATTTAGGGTCATCTGTTAAGACAGGAGTGTTTTTATAAATAAATAAATTTAAAAAAATACTTCCTAACAATGAATTACAATTTTAATAATCGATGATTATCGTAACATATTCTCATAATCCTGGTCAATTAAGATGCTTGTCCCGTTGAACATAGTTTTTAATTTAGTTGCGTTATTTTCTGTATGTTATTCTAGGTACTCTTGATTATCTTACTGTTCGTTGCGTAATAACAATTGAAGTCAGTAATTGGTGTAACGTGATCCTTCGCTAGCTGTTACATAAAAATATTCATATATCTATTTATATAGTGATTATATACATATTCAATCCGCCCAAATTGGTTTATCATTATTGTACACGTATGAGCCGGAACTTATCGCATATATATGGCATATTTATAATAAGGATTTATGTTTCAAACTATCTTAGGACTGTACTCTATTATTACTATTTCTACACTTGCCGGATGCTTAATAGCGATATAGCAGTCATAATATGAAATGTGTGGCATATTTAAAGCAGCGTAAAAAACCGTGAAACTTCACAGGTGAAAATTCTCTTCAAATATTGTATCGTATTTAAGTATTCTTTAAATGTGTGAGACTCGCGTAGATAATATGTATATTATATGTACCTACTGCGTCAATGCTGTTTTATGCTCCTAGTTCAAGTTCGAGGTACATCGGTCAATTACGTCAACCATAGTTCACTCGAGTTGAGATTACATATATCTCTGTGTCTAATCTCAAAATTTATTAGTTGATAAAGTTTAGTGTATATAAAAGATAGAATAGCTAGTCTGCATTAAATATTTTCTATCTTTTTACCGAAGGGGTTGCCAAGACCATGAAGTCGTGATAGTCTCTTGCTTCATCATGACATTTACCCTGCATGCTCGTTTACGGTTTCTTTTTCCCTTCGTCCTTGTTCCTTTTCTGCATTGAATATTTTATTAATTATTTCCAGCGGAGGATTAGTTAATTTTAATTTATGCAAATCGTTGTGTAGATTTAAGTATGAATGTGTCCCGTATCTGAGAAATTTGAGAAACCATGGAAAATATCAAAATCTAACGTACACACGGCGGAAACTTATAACATGTTAATACATGTATCATTTTTGTAAAACTAAAGTAAAATTTACATTAAACTATAGATAAAAGTGTATTTTTAATATGGTTTTAAAGTTTACACGATCTAAGTTATAATCTAGGCAATAGAAAAGTGTAGAATTGTGTGTTAGAAATAACTTTTATGTACTCTAACTGTATATACTATTACCATGTTTATAAATATTTATATTAACACATTATGGAATATTACAGCATCATACGTTGCAATTGTAAACACAGTAGGTACTGTTCGCTTGTGTAATACAATTTCATAGATATCATACGTTTAATCAAACAGCATATTTTATGTAATACATTTTCTTTTTATTTTAAAAAACTTATGTAAAACATACGTTTGTTTAATAAATTGGTGTACCATATCTTGTCGTTTAGTAACTCAATTACATTTGATTTGAAACATAAAATTCTCAGAGAAAATATTAAGTCTCAATATGTACGGATCGCTTTTGTGATTTATTTCTTCCAAATAAGGAGGTTAACGAACTTCTTGTCTGAAAATGTCTATGAATCAGACGCAGCAATATTTGTCACACACACACATTGCTTTAATTGTAAGAATATTTATAAAGACAAGTATAGTATATATAAAGTAATTGTCTTTGGTTTAGATTATCAAAACAATAAGTTCCAGTGTAATGGAAAAATACTTATACACTAAGTAAACCTTACGATTATTTTGGGTTCTTTGAAAACATTTGCGTACCCTTTCTGTCAAAGGGTTTGGAAATATTTTTATTAAGAATGGGTCAATGCAGCTTTAGCCTAAACCCGGATCAAGCAATCCTTTGATATAAGTCAGTACCTGTTTAACGAGCGAAATCCTATTTAACTTAGAAATTGTCTAAAACATTAGTTACAGCTCTTACAATAAATACTTTGTTTCATGGAAAATATGTAACTACATATTAATATACCAGATTATATGATTAAAATAAATGTAAATTAAAAATTAAGTAAAATTTTTATTTTTCAACCTATAAATACATTGTCATTAATACCTAATATGATTATTAGAACTCGTTTCATGCCTAATGATTAAAAGATTATACGTAAATCTCTTAAAAATTTCTCTCTTTGTTTTTATCTAGCGATGGAAGGGTTTTAACATGAAAATTTATTTATGGTTATATTGTAGGTGTAAAATAAATTATTAAGATACATATTTAGGCTAAATATAAGTATTTAATCTAAATCTATAATTCTTGAGTAGGTATTTAGTAGTACTGAAAAAAAGGGCAGGCAGAGGGCTGTCTGTTGCTTTTCAGTCTCAGGTTTGTTGTATGAAGGCGGATTTTTGATGCAGTTACATGGTTTTTAAGTTCGAGAATACATAAATGAAAAAGGACAGTAATCCATGTAAAATATGAAAATACAAGCAAGCCTTTGAATTTTGATTTATCAAAAAGTCTTAATTAAACCATACCATATTGTTTTATACTGTAATATAAAATACATATGTAATTTAAACCCATCTTTTATTTATTGTTAGCCCATGATAGCTTAAAACCACTCCAAATGTTCAAACATTTTTAATACTATAATTGTTATTCAAAAACACTTTTAAAGAGTATTTTCTTTAAACATAAATGAAAGACAATTCTAGAAGGCTTTTATGATGAATAATTCTGTAAAAGGTAAACATTTGCTGTAAAATTCTTGAATAGAATATGCAGTTGCATCATTTAAAAAAAGCCGCGAGCGAAAAAACGTAACTCTGTAAGTAAATTGAAAAGAATACGCTATATGAGTTGCAATACTTTGGTGTAAGTATTTTTTCCCTACTGTATGTTTGCCAGTTCCTCTTTTATTCTATTTTTTATTGTTTCCGTTTTACAAACATAGTGAATGCTTACATCTTACGATATTTATGTAATGTTACTTATTACATAAGATTACAAAGATATAACTTTTCTTTAATATTTTGGTATCTAAAATCTAGTACATTATTGTAGTACAAAACTTCCAAGGTTCTAGTAAATTCAAATAAAGTCCTTATAAAAATGCACGCGGCTTGTTATATTAAAAATAAAAATAATTAAAAGACAACAAATATTACTGAGATGTTAAGTTTTTTAGTTCGTTATCTAAAATACATACAAAGCTAACCAAATAGCGACTCTACAATTTACTTTATTCATGAAACTGCTGATTATTTTATATTGTGGAATATTCTAAGTACTTATCTAAAAAAATTAAATTAATTGTATTTCAAAGTATACCAATTTTTCTCCAAACCAACTATTACTATCAATAGATCCAGAAAGTGATCTTTATACCCAATATTGTTCGTTTATTACGCCATGAATATGGGAAACCGTTGTGTGGGGTTGTTAGTAAAAATGCAATAATCATTCTTTTGACCTCATTGTTAAGGAAAATGATAAATCGACACATAGATGAGACCACTGGGAAGACATTTTGATAAAATTTATTTTATTTTTTAGGGAATTACTTTCGAATATAATTGGTCTTGCACATGTCTGCTAGTTTTAATGGTCCAGTGAATAGGCTATCTCGCTCTTACAACTTTATTACAAACGCTGATGAAAATATTGATGTGTTTTACAACAGTCTACCAACATTCCGTAACTTTGTTTTGCAGGCTCTTAAATCTTAATGTGGTTTAAGTTTTGAATTTTTGTTTGTTTATTACGGTTATTTTATCTTTTTAGTTTTTATTTATATTATTAGTTAATATTAGTAATTTATTTTTTTGTTTATTTTGTGGTCGTTTCTTTAGTTTTTCTTTTGATATAGCTTAAGTTCTAATGTAATTGACGTGTATGTGTGTGTTAAATTTTTGATGTCATATTTCCTTGTATTTTTTAGGCATACACATTGTTTTAGAATGTATATATAAATAAATAAATAAGCATATCAGGAAATGTTTTTCGTACTACAAGAATGTTATGTTTGAACTGTGGTAAGATTTTGAAAAATTGCGGGAAAGATCGTAAAAATTCACGCCTATTTTAATTAAACACAAATAAAGGTAACTAAGGAAAGGAAAAAACATTAAATAAAGGTAACTTAAACCTAAACTAAAGCTGATATACAGTTAATTTAGTAAGTTTTGCTTAAAGAAATTAATTACTACAATACTTATATGTAAACGGTATTAAAAAACTTTAACGCAAACTTCTATAAATATGAAGCAAATTAATCCAATAATTAACTAAACAAATATATTGTGCAACGAAAATGGTTACATTAAAAAGTGTTCATATTATATGTCTAATTTATTTTTAATTTAAATACAAAAAATGTGTTTTATTAAATAAAAAAAAAAATATTATAAGTTCAGCGTTTAATAAAGATATTTTGGAGGAATACATTTGTACGTAGATGTAGTAACTCAGCATTAAATAAAATAAATATGTTTTAAATCAATAATGTGACTTTTGTTGCCCAAACAAACTCATAAATAATAATATATATAATGATTCAATTCAAGATCAGATTTCGTCATAATAATAAGACTGGTCACAATATAAATTAATCAATATTTTGTTACATAAATCATTTACTAAAACAATATATTTTTAATTTATTAACTAGTGAAATATGTATTAATGCTGACAAGCGTTTCATAAATGAAGCTTAAAAATCATGTCTACAACCAATGACATGACATAATAAGTTTACAGATAATAAAAAACATAACGTAATCTATGATTTTTCCTATTTACATTAATACAATCAGATATTTCGTTATCTGTCATGAGCACCATTCATGACTCTATGGAGATTCTAGTCACTAGAAGATAACAAAGTTCAATATACATATAAACACGTTTGTAATATATTATATTTTTCTTTGTCATTTTCGTAGAATTTTTTTTGTCAATAGGCAAATAGGTGTTCAGTTTCTGGGCCTGGCAGATGCCGTCGTTTTTTAGGTCAAAAGCATAGTTTTCCCTCACGATGTATTTTCACTACATGCTTTACCTAGGAAAGAAGTATTCATAGGGCACTGTGATTTGTACCCACGATCTCAGACATGAGAGGCGCACGCCCAAGCCACTAGCCAACACTACTAATCCATAGATCTACAGCATTCAAAATAATATCAAATGCTCTCCATGTGTAACTGCTCATCGTATGTAAACATATATGTAGCTACGTGTAAATAACGTGATGCTCATAAAACGAAATCAAAGGTAGGTAAACAAGATATAGACCCGCTCCAGACGAGTTATAGTCGATTCAACTCAGCGCAAACCAAATAGCTATCTCATAATTCTCATTTCACTTATCTTAACTTTATTTACTCTTCAAACAAAAGAATACTGTTCACAAGAGAAACAGTTTACAGGGGATAAATTGTTGTATTTTGCAGACTGTATTTTATGTTTTCCTCTTACTAATTGCCTCTATGGGCACGTGCGCGTAAAGTGCAAAGTTTGCACACAACCACACACACTCACACATGTATAATCGCGTCAATACGACAGCGCAAATCGTATATAAAAGAACATCACATAAATTAAATTCATACAAGCAAACGCTACGTACAATACTTGTTGCCAAATTTGAATTTCGAATTACTAAATATTTAATAATATTCCACCACCGCTAAATTTACTTTATTGATCTCGAAATGGACAAAAGGCAATTAATCGGTAGTGCCACGAGGTACTTGGCGGGAAGGCATGCAGTCCAGACTGTGTACTGGAGAAAGTCAGCCCACGGTGGTAATGGCCTTGTCAAAACTACCAAAACAACCTTCTTTGGGAAGAACGAAGGCCCCAACAAAGTGGATTCAGCCGAGATGTTTACACGTGTCAGAGAAAGATATGCGTGAAGAACTTATTTTGATGTGATATGATCTGTTATGTTAAGTGTGAAAGATGTTCAATCTATATTGTGTGTAAGGATTGTTAGATATCTACGAGAGTACTTGAGTAGTACAGTATTTTTTATGTGTATGACAATAGTGTTTCTATGTTATTTATTATGACAATTTTATGTAATAGTGATGTAAAATAAAAATACAAACTCTATTTACTTGTTTCAATTTGTTTTACCAATCGAAAACAAAAATTCAACGCATATTTTCTACTTTATAATTAAAAAAAGTCTTTATCAAATCTAACTGCACAACGAAGCAAGTAGACGAGTATTACGACTGTGCGGGCCTGTCTTTTGTCTCTGTTTGTTGTTTAGGAACAGACACTAAGGGCCTGTTTCACAATGCCCGGATAAGTTCCAAATAAGCTATTTATTACTAATTGTTAGGATAAACAGTATTTTTGCGTTTCACGACTGTCAGGTAGCGCGAAATTTCTTCGGAACTTTTATCTTTCGAATAATTTATGTGTTGCATAGCTATTTGGTACTTTATCCATACATTGTGAAACAGGCCCTAAGGATACATATTAATAAACAAAATAACACACGCAACTGTTCGATGTGGGACTGACAGCCAATCTTTAATAACACCAACAATTAAAATGTAATAATAACCAGGCAGATAGATAATGTTATCACATTACCGAACCTGCTGAGACTATTCGTCTTTAACGTGTCTCTTGCGATAAAGTGTTGTCATTTCAAACAATATGTGTCTCAGTTTTCAAGGAAAAAAAATACGAAACAGATATAGGTACCACAGGCTAGAGGTTGTAGCGCCTATGGTGTATTTATACAATTAAGTACTAATAGAATATTATACAGTTTGAACCTTTTTGAAGTGAAACTTCTTTATCGGCGTTGGAAAAAAATTATATTGTCACATATTTCGGTTACGCGTCACATTTATCCCTTACGCGCCGTTTTTTCTCGTCACTACCAAGGTATTATAATAAATAATATTCAAAGAAATTCGAAGCCATTATAATAATTAATGAAACTCTAATTCTGTAAAAATTAGTTACTTAATTTATTTACAAAAAAATGTTTAATATTTTTAACAATTTATATATAGTTTTTTTTTATTTAGAAAATTTATAAACTAACTTTATTCAACCAATTTCTGTAAAATTACATATAGTAGATTCATTTTTCGAATAATAAGGTTATAAAGAAGTTTCACGTTACATGCACATATTTTTTTAGCTAATATTTATTTAAGCTTAACAATATAGTGCCTGATCACCTTGCCCTTTGTTTTAAGGCGACAAAATTTAGGTGCAGCCATGACATCTTAACTATGCTGCCATACATTTTCTAGGTATTTCAATAACCTACCAACGGATGGGTATAAAATATGCATTAGTAAATTATGGTCGCATTAAAAAACGATTTGGTATTCCATTGGCATGATGAGTATCCCGGTTAATCGCAGAGGGCTCTGCGGTCTGTGGTCGGAATAATCGACCCATTCACAACCATAATTGCATTCATACGATCCATTTAACATTTTTGCATTCGTTTTCATTTGTATTCATTGTTTTGATTAAAGTTCCGGTACTGTCTGTGATGCGATTTCTGGGTGGAGGTAAAAAAGATAAGCCATTTCGATACAAAAATAAATCAATTGTAAAGCTTAGAAGTGGTTGGAAGTAAAAAAATATCCTTTATTCAAGAACTACACTACAGTATAACTACACTTAGTCCAAGCGATTATGTTTAACACTAGTACTCCATCTCCGACGGAGTGAAGGCTTCCAAATTCTTCCACTTATCCTTTATTCCTCGCGACCACTTTTCAAATATACCCGGCTATCCCTTTTATTCCTTCTTCCCAAGTTTATGGTCAGCATCCTCTCTTTCATCTTGCCATTCAAGTAAGGGTCTTCTTGACCCAACTGTGATTACAAATGCGGGAAATGTGACTGGCCCATTTCCACTTTAACTTTTTTATTACAACGTGTTTTATGTTTGTACGGCTTCGTATCACATTGTTTTTTAATTTGTCTTTAAGTTTCAATCGAAGAATCTAACGCTTCGCCCTCTGGCATACTTCATCTTCTTTATTAACGCCTTATTGAAAATCCACGTTTCGAATTCATATGATAGATATAAAAGTTTCTTGTGAATCATAAAAGCGAACGATTTGTACATATTTGATTGCAGTTTGTTGAGCCTTAGTTGCCCACATAATTCGGGTTACTTTTTTATATAGTAAAATTATATAATGGGCACGCCATTCTCTAGATATTTTTCGTGAATCCAAAACCATATTAAAAGCCCTGATATGGGTTGCTAGCCAAAATCTTCTAACTTTTATAGCTTGATTTGTAATACCATCTGGTCTACTGCTTTTGTCTTTTTTTAATTTTTCCATAGATTTGATAACTTCATAAGTTGAAAAGGTGGAATTTATGTGAAGCGAGTATGTGCCTAGTTTCGTATTTTCATGAGTTATGGAATATACTGAACTAGTGACCCGCCCCAGCTTCGCACGGGTGCAGTGCTGATGAAAAGCAGGTTTTTATTATGTATTGTTATTTCCGTCGCTGGAAAGCTCCGATAATATACGCGACATATACCATATAGACATATACCATCACGGACATTTTTTGTAGACCTTTTCAATGTGTACAATACTTAGTACATTATTTTGATAAAACTCGTAGGGTTCAGCCTGCGTTTGCAATGTAAGCGGAAAAAGTGTAATTATTTACGACATCATATTAGAAACCTCAAAAATAACAGTACTTCTCCACTATTTAATAGATGTTATTATACATATAAACCTTTCTCTTGAATCACTCTATCTATTTAAAAAAAACGTATCAAAATCCGTTGCGTAGTTTCAAAGATTTAAGCATACAAAGGAACATAGGGACAGAGAAAGCGACTTTGTTTTATACTATGTAGTGATGATGATGTGGTGTAGTGTGTCATTCCGCATGTATGTACTCTATACTTGTAGCTAGTTTCAACAGATATAAGCACCTAGGGCCAACAGAGCACTTAATACTTATACATAATAATCATAATAATATGATCAATAACTTATAAAATAATAAAACACGTTGAAGCAAAATAAGGACGGGTTAACAAACTCGCTATTTGAATAATATTTCTTATCTATTCACGTATTTTTATTAACAATTTTAGGTGCCTTCTAATAATTTTAATACCTTCATTTTACAATATGTTACTTAAAGTTAATGGTTAAAGAAATTATACATAGTTGTGACACACAAACGGCTATTTCTAGAAGATCAACACATAAACTTAAAATTACAACGTTAGCATTTAAACTAATTTTCGGCATGCAACTATAAAACCTGATATTGATGATATTTAATCGATTCATCTCTATAAAATTTCATGGGTCTCAATTATTTTTTATGATGCTCTACGAAATTCTTATTTTGGTGTTCTTCGGATGACTCATCCCAATATAGTTTAACCGGTTTTGCAATAGTACTTATAATACTGTTGCTACCAGCTCTGCTCTGAGTTCTGCTGCTACTGGAGACCGATCTATTATATCAGCAAACAATGATAACTCACTACAAAAGCGGGACAACTACGGAAATATTGCTAACTCATGATTATGTTGAATCCGTATTACTTTTCATGCCCTTTGCGTATTCGTCTTGACCACACTGGGACCAATTTATTTGTTTAAATAAATAAGTCATTATTTATAGAATTAATATAAAAACTGTTCACAACGGCCAATTTCTTAAACATTCTTTTTCGTAAAAAATTAAACTATGTTCATGATAGACATACTATTATTGTCATTAACAATAACAAATTTATTTTGATCCGATATAGCCAGATAAAGCATCAGCTATAAAAACAAATTGTTAAACAAATACGTCAACTTAATTTAAACAATTACGCAGATTCAGCAATAAAGCGATGTCATTCGGGTGAGTGTGGTTAGTCAGTGTCGTAGCTGAAAGCGCTAGCTATATTGCTTAAATGACGCTTTTATGATCCCAGAGCGGTTTTATTGCGTATAACTTGCGTAAATTTTAATATTTTAACTGACGTATTCAAACATTAAGATAATTATTTAGTTTTTGTAATATAAGAATCCATAGTAGCCGTGAAAGTCTTTATCGTTCTCAGCATTACCCAACTTATCCATAAGGTAGTTTAAATATAAAGTATTTCAATACGATCGTATTTATATTTTAGTTCCTAATACGCATATATCGGAAATAAAATATTGAAAAAGTCTATTGAAGGCGCAATGAATGATTGATGTCCTTAAAATAGGATATCCATCACTGACCATAAAAGACTGTTTATGAGTATAAAAGTTATAATTAATTTTAATTCCCATTATGCATAATTTGGATAGTTAACGGTATTGTAAATTTATCCTATAAGATACACAGCCCTGATATAGTGTGTGACTCACTACTATGACAAGAAGGTTTTTAATCAGCCGTTGGTGTCTTACATCAGGAGGCAGTTCCTGAAAGTACAGCCTCAGGATTTACAGTCACTCGTTTTATCCACTAGGCTAACACTAAGGAATTTCTATCGACGAACATAAATAGTATGATAGTGCGATGAATTCTCTCTATTCGATTCTCGGTGTATAATAATAAACGCCTGCTTTGTTACAACAATAACTAAGTATATTTCCAACACTTCTTATCCTTAAACAACCACACAGCTTACAATTTAACGTCCGTCTTGGTCAAGCGGATCGGTCCGACTGACCCCCGCTTCTTTTTGATCGTCTCAAGACGACTCGTCATTTTGTTCGTGAATGTTGGTATCGAGTCAATCGACTTACATCGAGTAAAACATATTTAACAAATACAATCATCAAATAATCTATACTCTAAATTATAAATAATAATTTTAAGCATAATAAAATTGTAAAATAATAATAAGTTATCATAAATTCATTACATTCGGCCGTCCGACTACGTGCGATCTCCTGACGCACGGTATATAATCATGGGAAGGTTTTATAAATTCAAATAAGTACACTAACAAAATATTTTAGTTTCATGTGAACTAATTGTAACCTATCTATACATTTGGTTTTTATCATAAATTCATTACATTTACATCATTATTACAATCATTACATTCGGCTATTATTTGGATTCAGATTGATTGTGTGATAGTTTATTTGTCACTTTTGTTACTTTCGCTATCAGACGTACTACTGCTGCTAGCTACTGCATCTAAATTATCATTATGTTCGGACACATTTATATTGATCCACGGGCAAATCCTGTCTACCGCAACCACACTATCGAATTTATTTTTGCGTTTACTAAAGCCAGGTATTTCGACAATTTTATACCTATCATTGCCCAAAACTTTTGCTATTTTGAAGGGGCTTTATAAGTCGGGGCAGGAACTCTGTTTTGATCGCAGTTATGTTTTTGTTTAATTTGACTAGACTCAATTTGTACGAACTTCTTGCCTCACTTCTGTAAGGTTTGAATTCGGCTCGTTATTTATATCTAACATATTACTTAGGCTATCTTTCAATCTGGTTCCAAATAATGCTTCCGTAGCTCTGGGACACGCAACAGCATTCAAAACATGTTTAATACCATGGGTATCACAAAAATATTTAAAAGCTGCTGAAGTAAAAGAAGTACCTCGATCTGATATAATTCGGGATGGTAAACCGAAGTCATAAAAAATATTTTGTAATACTTTAACAGTTGTTTTAGTCTTTGTATCCTTAACAGCTCTTACAAACAAATACTTGGTAAATCCATCCACTATGGTGAGAATGTAAACATTGCCTTTCTTGCTTTTGACAAATGGACCAAAGTGGTCAATGTGAATGGTGTGGAACGGGATGTTAACCTTCTCTATTGGATACAACTGACCATTCTTATGTCGAGAATTATGCCAATAATTTTTATACAACAATTAAAATGGACGTCGGCGAACTATTGTCTTTTAAGGTATTAAACGAATGAAATTCTTTATCTGTCCATTTAAAAACATTACCCTTCTTGAGTAAGTTGGTAAGAGGCCTGGCTATCTCACCGAAACTTTTGATAAATTTTCTAAAATATCCTGCTAGTCCCAAAACTGTCGGACTTCATGTACGTTCTGAGGAACAGGAAACTCTTTAACAGCTAGAATCTTACTTTCGTTAGGACGTATGCCTTCTGCAGAAATCTCATAGCCTAAAATATAGTCCAGGGTATTATTGAAGAATCGGCATTTAGATAATTTTAAAGTGAGCCCATTTTGCCGTAACAATTTCAAAACATTCTCTAACCTCTCAAATCCCTCCTCCAGGGTAACCGATGGCACAAGAATGTCATCCAAATAAGCCAACGCTAACTCATCACGTTTATTACCCAGCATTGTATTCATTGATCTCTGAAATACAGCTGGAGCATTCGCGAGACCAAATGGCATCCTTTTAAATTCATAATGACCATCTGGCGTCACGAACGCAGTCAATGGACGACTCTCTTCCGCCACCGGCACCTGATAATACCCAGAAATCAGATCTAACGATGTAAAGAATCTATTGCCACTAAGGTTAGTTAATTGATCATCGATTATCGGCAAAGAGAAACAATCCTTCCTCGTTTTACTATTGAGAGCCCTATAATCAACGCATAAGCGCTGTTCTCCTGTTTTCTTCCTTACCAATAAAATAGGACTGGCATAATTTGAATTAGACTCTTGTATAATATCATTTTGCAACAAGTCATTTATTATCTCCTTAACCTGACCTCTTTCCGAAAAGGATAATCTATACGGTCGGTAAACTACAGGTTTGTCATCCAATAAGTCTATTTTCATTTGAGTTGAGCTGATACAACCTATTTCTCCTAAATTAAATGCAAAGCAATCTCGATAATTGAGTAAAAGCGAATGAAGTCTAACTAATGCCTCTTTGTTAACTTGGGGACCAACATTTATGTCAGATATTAGTAAAGGCTCATATTCCGAATTATTTTTGGTTACTTTATTTACATAGGTACTATCTTTTTCAACAAAACAAGTTCCTTTAGCAATAGGGCATTTCTTGGATAATGTGAGATTTTGACCAGATAAATTTGTCACGGGCAAATAGCACTTTCCATCAACAACCCTATAAATTCCCTGGTGCAAATAATGCTCTTTCCTAGGCTCACCATTACAATAACCTTCAATATAAATATCTCCACAGAAGTCAGCGTCAGATGCGGTAGCTTCAACTAACCGTGATAATGAAATGTCGGTATCGTTATCAAGATTTAACTTCAAACATTTTACCGGCTCTGGTATGGTATCGATATCAGGGCTCTGGTAAAAAGTTAACTGACGACTATTCTTAAATACTGTAACACAAGGAAGTTCAGTAACATTTTGACCAATAAGTAAAGCCGACTGAAGGAAATGATTGCTAACCACCAGTACCTCTACATTAACCTCAACTTCATCTAATTTCAAATCGACGTTGGTCCTATATACTGGAAATACTTTAGAGTTCCCGAACCCTTTGATTACTGGCAACTCCGTTGAGTTTTTAGTTAAATTCAGACTTTGAGCATCAGATTCCCTGATTAAACTACATTCACTGCCGAAATCAATAAATGCAGTTAAAGACTTATCGTTTACCTTAACCGTTTTGTAAAATTTGTCGCTGTTGTTACTGAGGGTAGATATAGTTAAAAATTTGTTTAGGCTCATTTCGCAAGATCAACGGCTCTAGTTTACAATTATCGCTGTTGTGGCCTACCTGATGGCATTTTACACATTTCGTAAGAGGTTTAGGGCATCGAAGGTAAGGGTGTCCCTTTGAGCGGCAATTGAAACAAGTTAACAAACTTTCGCCTGAGGATGATGCAGTGTTACCCGTTCGAACTATCGTATTATCGCTACGTTTCCTATTGAATGTTTTATTTTCTAACATAGGACGTTGGGAGCTTAGAAAATTCAACAAGTCTTCCGGTTCGCGACAAGTCAGTGCCTGTGCACTGCTTCTAATAGATGTATCTAGTATTCCGTGGATAATACAATCGACGTCCTTTTTGCCTCTTATTTCACATCTGTTCAACAACGTTAACTTATCGTAGAAGTACTCACGTAAACTTTCGTTACTACGAGTACTGCGAGATAACATTTCTTCGAGAAGCCGACCATAATTTTGCTCATTTGGGAAAGCTCTTGTAAGTTTGTCCTGCCACTCTGACCAATTGAAAACAACGCTAGGAAGGGCTTCGAACCACTTCTTTGGCAAGCCAGACAGTTTCTGCAGAGCAAAATGTATGGTCTGCTTTTCGTCCCATTCATAGATTAAAGCACATTCATTTACTTTCCTAACCCAACAGTCGATATTCTGAGTTTTACTTGACGGATCAAATTCTGGTATTACATTGTTGAGAAGATTATTATTTAAATTACTTATCTTGCACTTATGCCCTTGAAGGGTATTAAATATATCCAGTACCTGTTCAGTAGACCAACTACCTTTTTCCTTGGATCGTCTCTTACTTGCACACCGTGAACTACGGGGTGACTCACTGTTGGAGGAGGAGGAGCTGGAAGACTCTTTGCGTTTCTTTTTTGATCGCTTTTTGCCTCTCTTAGACTTAGCTGCTGCCTTGGAGGAAGACCGTGAACGCTTTCTCTGAAATTCATCATTACGAGAAGGCGAGCCTTCGGGAGTCATCGCTTCATCAATATCCATACCTCAAAAATAAAATATCATTTTATTATGTTAGTATATCAATTCATTGTCTAGACGTACTAAAACTATAAGGATATATGTTTTTTTTAAACATTTCAAAATTAAGTATTTAAAGAAATAAACTTCATTTATTTGAAATTAATCCTTGACTGAAAACAAAATACAATAATGATTTCGTTAACGTTGACACGCTCTAAGGGATACATTTTATAGGCATACTTAGCTTCTTATTTTTTTTAGTTTTGCTTCTTCTAGGTACACATGACCTCTACTCTAACTTACTACACGCTCACAGATCAGGAGGAATACATAGCCTCGAGTATCTAAAGCACACTTGGCTTCCTATTGTAGGCACACATAACCTCTAACGACTAAGCACACATGGCTCGGTAGGCATACATAGCCTCTAGTATCTGAAGCACACTTGGCTTCCTATTGTAGGCACACATAACCTCTAACGACTAAGCACACATGGCTCGATAGGCATACATAGCCTCTAGCAGCTGAAGCATACTTGGCTTCCTATTGTAGGCACACATAACCTCTAACGACTAAGCACACATGGCTCGGTAGGCATACATAGCCTCTAGTATCTGAAGCACACTTGGCTTCCTATTGTAGGCACACATAACCTCTAACGACTAAGCACACATGGCTCGATAGGCATACATAGCCTCTAGCAGCTGAAGCACACTTGGCTTCCTATTGTAGGCACACATAACCTCTAACGACTAAGCACACATGGCTCGGTAGGCATACATAGCCTCTAGTATCTGAAGCACACTTGGCTTCCTATTGTAGGCACACATAACCTCTAACTACTAAGCACACTTGGCTTCCTATTGTAGGTACGCATAACCTATAACTAATTAGCACACATGGCTCGATTGACGTACATAATCTCTAGTAGCCAAAGCGCACGTGGGGCGTTCGATTTCTAATCATTTATAGAAATAACATTAATAGTCGTATAAAACACTTGTACGCACCTTAGATTGGGTCTTATCCCACTTCTGAATTGCGATGAATTCTCTCTATTCGATTCTCGGTGTATAATAATAAACGCCTGCTTTGTTACAACAATAACTAAGTATATTTCCAACACTTCTTATCCTTAAACAACCACACAGCTTACAATTTAACGTCCGTCTTGGTCAAGCGGATCGGTCCGACTGACCCCCGCTTCTTTTTGATCGTCTCAAGACGACTCGTCATTTTGTTCGTGAATGTTGGTATCGAGTCAATCGACTTACTTACATCGAGTAAAACATATTTAACAAATACAATCATCAAATAATCTATACTCTAAATTATAAATAATAATTTTAAGCATAATAAAATTGTAAAATAATAATAAGTTATCATAAATTCATTACAATAGGTATCTTGAGACATGCCATTTTAAAGTTTTTTAACGTTATTCTGAAGTTTTTGCTACGATCACTTGAAGCAGCTGTTTTGTGAAGAATATTTCATCATAACGTGAATTTATTTTATATCTTTCTTCTGTGAGAAAAACGGAAGCAATATTGTATAAAAATTGCTGAGAAGTTTTATATTTGTTACAAAGTTGAGAAAACTTATTTTCTGAGCTTTTAATGTATTAAACATTGCATGACTTAGATAGGTTTTATCAAAGTTACGATCTTTCTTAAAAGAAAAGTAATAGTTTTAGTTTATGATTAAAGCAGAGTTCTAGTTCTCAAAACTAGCTCTAATATATATGAAGTAAGTTCCGCAATAAATCAATTAATATGGGGTATGTTAAATATTGGGCGCTTAAAGAAGTCATGAAAAATAAGAAAACAAGCATGGTAATTAAAAGAAATACTTGTGTACTACCTGTACTAACATATGGATCACAAACTTGGGCGCCTACTAAAGCGCAGTATACAAAGCTACAGGTGTGTCAAAGAGCGATGGAACAATGTATGATAGGGAAAACAAGAAGAGACAAAATAAAGAATACAGTATTAAGGAAAATAACAAAGGTAACAGATGTTACAATAACGATCAAGAAGCTAAAGTGGAAATGGGTGGGACACATCGCAAGAGGTACAGAAAAGTGGAGCAAAAAACTGCTTAACTGGTGCCCAAGGTACAGCAAACGCAAAAGAGGGAGACAGCAGAGAAGGTGGATTGACCACATTAAAGAAACGGCAGGTGGTACATGGCAGAGAGTGGCACAGTGCAGAGAGGAATGGCGGGATTTGGAGGAGGCCTTTGCCAAAAAAGGGCACACAGATGCACCAGAATTAGATTAAAATGAAAATTTGTTTAAATGTATATAAAATATATAATGTAAAATGTATCTGAATAAAGGCTATTATTATTATTATTATATTAAATATTTAAACGTCAACATTCCGATTTATGCACGTGTCGTGTACAGAGGTCAAGTCGGACCAATGGCGTTACTGTCAGATGTCATTATATGTCACAGGGTTTATAAACTAACCACATCAACGTCAAATCAGTTCCAAACCGTTAATACTAGTACTTTGATTTATGAATATATATCGATAATAACAAAATATGCATCCGTTAAACATTGTTAATTTAAATGTTGAAGTACATTTATATGATTTTTTAGTAAGTAATTATGTTCCTAACATAATATTTAAAGTTCGTTTTATGAAAAGTATAATACAAATGATATGTTAACTGTTCATGTTAGGATTTTGTGTATTCAGGCGCTTCTTATCCAAATATTGTTAGGATTTTGGCTAACAAGGGGGTTTTAATTAATTTTACTATGGACTTAATAATACAATACTTTAAGTAAATCTATAAAAAAGGGTAGCTTTGTGCTTTTAAGTCAACTAGATTTAAAAAATAATAACATATTAAAGTTACATTTTCTAAATTTCATTTTACATTTTCGACTCGAAGATTTTCCAGTTGCATTTTACATGTTCTACTTAGATGCCGGATTTAAAGCGTAATATGTATTTCAAATTTTATATTTGGATCAGAATATATTATATTTTAACTTTTAGACTAAAAAAAGAAAGCTTCAAGAAAGCTATGTATTTATTTCGTTGCAAAATTTGTACTAGCTATATCTCTATATGTCATTCGTTCTCAGGAAATCATCTCCAAGGCATCCTTTAAAAAAATAGATTTAAGTGATATTAAAAATTTTATAAATTAAATGGTTAAACTTCGCAATGAACATATCGATTGTTTTGTTACATTTTCAAGTACTGAACGCACATCGCGTCTTAACAGTAAATATATAAAACACTTTCTCTGAATATAAACATCCATCTTATATATTAGGGAATTGTATTTAAACTTAAAAGATGTTCGCCCTAAAAGCTATAATTAGATGTAGTTAATTATATGGAATGCAGTTTAATCACAGTTATGTAAGCTAATGGTGATAATGAACGTTATAATGAGGCAACTAGAAATGCTTTGTATGTTCACTTCCATTCCATTAGCTGAGCTATTGTTGCAATAATTCACACACATTCGCTGATGTCACGGGTATGCTGTAATTAAATCGTCTCCGAAACCATTCCGTTTGTTATTATTAAGCACTCCTTATAGCTGCATTATCCTATACCAGTTTTCTTTAGAAATATGTTTCTGTCATTCTTCATCTTGTCATTGTCGCTGCTATCATTGTTATTGTTTATTTATTATAAGTTGGTATAAACTAATATATTGAAATATTGGCGATGAGACAGACCATACAATAGACATATAAGGTGATATGAATAACTTAAAAAATCTGCCTTTACAAGTTGTAGGAATATTGTATCAAAATGTAAAAAGCTGTCTAACATAGAGATGTATGGTTTATATTCGCCGCAAGAAGTTTATATTCAGTTTTCACTTCTTGACAGGCGCCAAGATTTTCTCGATACCAGAGTTATCTAGGGCTTGCAATGCACGTTGTTTCAAATCTTAACAGAAACTATGCTTTATAAAGTGACATAAATCTGATATAAAATCTAATATCAGGTTCATAAGAAAAATTTTAAATATTAGATGCAAAATACAGTTGTGCGTCATATTTAAATTACTAATATATTAATATTTTGTAATGTATAAATGGTTTTATGTTATAGATTTAGAAATATCATTTTTATGTCAAAGGGCATAAACATAATATGTCGAAGTAGACATGGGTAGAAATTAGCTGTGCCAAAAATTAATCTGAAACTGTATAGAAAAACACCTTTTGTATGGCAATCAAGGTTTACAATAATATACCAAACACATTAAAAGATTTTCCGACTAGAGTTTTTAAGAATCGACTTAATGCACTACATTTGGAAAAATTGTTTTATTCCATAAATTATTATTTTTAATATATTTTGATACCGTTTGATATGATACAAATAATATAAGAATTGACTAATTGACATTACTCATGACATATTGTAAAATGTAAAATTCTTTTTAAGACAAATTTGCAATGTGTGGCAGAATATTCGAACTTACGATTGTACCACCATAACATTTTTGCACCATATTGTTGCAATAAATTATTTTTATTATTATTAATGTTAAATAATTGTTATTACATAAGTTGGATAATTTTTATGCAGACAACAGAGACAAATAAATAACGATATTTTTTAACATTTGTTTGCTCTAGGTACTTTTGTTTGTATTATGATAAAAGCGATATTAGAGCATATTATTACATAAAGGTTTAGTGAACTGTCTACGAAAGATATGAATTTTCAACAAAAAATTATCGACATTATATTATAGTATGTATGTAGTATGTTTGCTTATATTTTTTAATAATTTGGAGCTGCTAAAATAACATTTCTCCAAATTTACTATAAAGAGAACTCCTCCGACCAGGAGGAGTTCTATAGACTAAATCGCCATTAATTTTACTTCCGTGAAAAAAGGGTTGAGAAAAAAGAAAAGAAAGTGAAAAGAAAGTTCTGTGATCAATTATAAATATTTACGTTACAAAGTTCATTATTTTATGTTATACAAAACTTTTTTTTATAAATTAAGAAATAATAAAGTTTGTAGAATAACAGAATATTAAAATTATGATCAGAATGTAGGTGTATAAACAAGGTACTATCCTAAAAACATAAAGGTGAAATTGCTGATAAACAAAACCCTAAATACACATTTCATGAAAAATGATCAGATCATAGACAATAACATTAATATTTTCCTCAAACAAGTCAAGCATAGGAAACGGAAGTTTCTTGCTAGAAAGCTAACATCAATTTCCGATTTCCCTATCATTTGTTATAAGCCTGTATTAGATGTCATAGTTCTGTTTTTCAGCAAATTATGAATAAGGAAAAGTCGTTATTATTCCACTATTTCATGCATCGCTAAATTTATGATGGCTCTTTTGTTTGTCAATACATACTTCATAGTTTATTATTTATTGATGTGTATTCAGTTTGAAGTATGTGAATATTTGTAGCAGAAGCCTTCTGGAATTTTATCACGTAACTTTTCGAATACAAATATTTATGACTGAACTAGAGCGTAACCAATTTCTTTTCTTTTAAGATCCTCTTATGTATATTTCAAAAAATCAGTGGGAGAGTTGAGATAAAAAACAAGGCACATTATACCTTCCAAATATAATATACAAACTTATGTCTTGAACATTTCTGTAACACAAAAAGTAATAATAAATGATAACGGTAAATACGGTAATATTAAAAAAGTTATTCAAAAATAAATATTGAAGTTCACTTAAGTGTAATCTTAATAAAGTTTCAATGAAACTCGGCTCGTTTAAGTCAAATATCAGTGACAAAATTATCTCAACGACAGCTTTGATGCTAAAGTTTGAGATAACAAACTTTGGACCAGGTAATGTTGTCTATTGCTAAATCAAATTGAGTTAAGATACTCTGTGCCACTGGTTAAATCTGTCAGACATCTGAAACTTATATTAAAATAGAATTAATTATAATTATTATTATTTCTGCAATAATTAATATCTAATAAGATTTATAATCAAGTGGCGTTATCTATGGGTCTGGCTGTGGGCCTATTGGTCTTGTCTTACTTCTACTACTTCTTTGATTTATTCAATAATTTGTTTAGATAGGTACACGATCACCCGAAAACAATATGTTACCGTTTATTAACGATGATCATATTTATAGTAGGACATGGGTGAGAGAGTGCAAGAGCCTCCTGCCCAATTACCTCCTGTAGCATAAAAAAATCGCATCAAAAAGGAGGAAAAAGCGGGCGTTAACATAGATCATCATATTAACTTCAGTCTAATTATATGTAAACAGTCGATATCGTCAATTTCCGATATGTATAATTGAGGTGTGGTTAAGATACTTAGACTTAATATATTGCTTAATTGCTGGAGGTACTATGTTCAAATCGTGTACAAAGTAAAAGGATATTTCTAATTACGTACGAAATGGACAATTCACTGTTCATCGGATGCAGAAGTTTCCTAACTTTGTTATTACATAGTTTCAGTTTTAACATACTAACAACTAAGTAAATCTGAATAACACATTGCAAAATGTAGTAGCGACTTTAATTTAAAACCTTTTTCACACAAATATTGGTATATGTTATCCATCTCTAACGCAAATTATACAACGAATGAATGATAATAATGGAAACAACGATTGCAATTATTGATATAATGAATGAACATAATTAGCAATCGCCCTATTATTACCGCTTTATTAGTATCTTAATTTAAAACGGTTATTTCAATGTTCCCTGTATTTGTATTAATTAGTCGCTGGAATATTGTTTTCCTTTGATGTTATTGAAAGTAAGAAATTGTATCAAATTTGTTGTTACCGTTGTGGTACCATAACTTCCAATATCGAATTTATACGCCTTTCGTTTTGACGTGACAACGTCTTATAATTAGATGGAGCCGGCTGCACGCACGAAAAAACTTGACTCATGCAGCGTTACTTCTCGGCGCGTCGTTACCTCTGATGCATTCCATTTAAAGCTTAAAGTGCAGGCGCATTTATGCATACAAATAAATGTAACTTGATCAATTCAATTGTGATTTCCATTTACCTCCTTCTCTAGATCCATACAAAATATCTATCCAACAAATAAAATTGAAAAATGCAACTATTCTATCAGTATTTTCTTATGACATTGTCACGTTCAACTATCGTCAGTAACCTGAATTTACAATCAACCGATTTTTTTGGTTAGCCGTTAGGCGGTTTCTCAACTCGTAGTCGTGTGTTCAAACGCTGACTGAGCATCAATAACGTATGTGTATCTAAAATGTATTGAAGTTTAATATTTAGCGCAAGTGACCAATCCACCTAAAAATCATGTGACAGAAGACGCAAATAGCTAAGTATAAAGAAACTAATACAGAAAATTGACACCATTACTAATTAAACATCAAAAGTGTGTAGTTATGTTATTCACGTCAACTAAAGAAAAAAATTCTTTGGTGAATGTTCCATCAGAAATTTTTATTCTCTTAATTTTAATCACCTGTCAATCACGAATATAAAATTAAAGTGACGTTTATGAATAAAATCGTTCTTGATAATCCCAAGTCTTAACGTTGTGAATATAAAAAAATTGAAAACGTGACTCGTTTACGGGTTGTGAAAATTTACGCTCAGAGCATCGGCGGTAAGCCCGCGAAAACCGAATTAATTGTACAGGTATTTGATAAATTTTAATTTAAATAAAATACAAAAGGCCGAATGCATATTTTCAGATAAATTTTTGAAGCGGAGAAAAGTGAACAGGCGGCTCAATCCTGCATAATTACTGGCACATTTATCAATCTATGATATCATAACACAGAGTATTAGAATGGCTACAGTTATTTATAAAAAAGAGTTAATAAAAAGCTTTAATCAGTACCTACTCATGCATATATTTGTTCAATATCTGTTATACTTAGGGTCTGTTTTACAATGTCCGGATAAGTTCCAAATAAGCTATTTATTAGTTTATTACTTATTGGTAGGATAATGATAAGTATTTGTGCGTTTCACGACTGTCAGATAGCGCTATTCGTCATTAAAAGTGAAGTTTCTTCTTTGGAACTTTTATCTTCCGAATAAATAATTTATGTGTTGCATAGCATTTGGTACTTTATTTATACATTGTGAAACAGACCCTTAAGCTTATAAATTGGGTACCATATATTATAAATAAACAATTAATTAATTAAATTACTTCGAAAAATTACAAAAGTATTGGCAACTTTCTAAATTAAGCCGTTTTTCATTTTCTAAACATTATCAGTATTACCTACTAAATATTATCCACATCTTTTTCACGTACACCACGAAATATTCTCTATTTAGTTAAGTTTAGGAAACTCGAAAATGAAGTCAAACATTCAAACAAACCTACGATATAATTCACAGCGGATTGCCTCGTACGTAAGAAGCTTATATGTTGAGCAAATATTAAAATTAACAAAACCTACTTTGCGATACGTATAATTTCCAGTCTGCTTATTTTCGCAAGTTCAAATACATACGAGGATGTCTTAATTATTATACCACAAAAATATTGTATGATTTCGATATCAAAAAAGAATATCTCTCTCATTTATCTATGGTATTTATATAATTAAAATTTATAATTTTTTTTTCATAAATTAATCAATTACAAAGGTCACTTATTACTAGATCCTTCTGTTTTATCTATATGTATATATAGTCTTAGTAGCACCTAGAAACTAAAATCACACATAGAACCAAATGATCATCAATGGAATTAGATTGCCTCCATTTATAAAATTATATCATTTATAAAATGGAGGCAATCTAATTCCAATACCAAAATATGTATGAAACATAGTACAAACATGAGTTTCTTAACTCCTTAAATTAAATTTAAATACATCTTTCAGCAGTGCCCGAGTAGTTCAAAATAATCATTTTCATAAGAATACAATTTAAGTCAGTTTGGTGTTAACTCAAAACTAACCAAAGAAATAATTTTTTGTAAGCTGAAGATTTAGGTCTCCTACGGAGTTAAGGTATCAACAATCATAAAGATTTCAAACGTATTAAGAATATTTTACCTATTGTGAGATCAGTCCTCTAAACCCTTATTGAAAGGGCGAGTGTTGTCTTAAAAAATAAAGTGTAATTGTGTAAAAACATAGCTTTTAAAACTTCAGTATTTCATCCAGGCTTATGTAGTAGATTTATGAATGATAAAACTCGCTGGAATAAAAGTTCTTTAAACATTTTACGTTCAAATTTATAGCATAAAATACGTATAACAACTCCCACTGTTAGCAATATGAATATTAATTCATACTTGGCAATTTTTATTCATATGTTACAAACGCGAGTGCAAAAACACATAAATGAAGCTAGTAATTGCGAAAGCACGTACTCATCCGTAATGTTTTCATAAACAGCATATTATATTGTATGCTGTGGTAGTCGTAGTTATCAGGGTACTTTTGAACCCTGGCTATATATCTTACCGTGTGTTATACAAAAATATTCATATAAAAATACCTACACATATATATTATTTAATTTATAACAATAGCTAAGAACAATATAAAATATAATATTATACATGTAAACTTATGTTTGTTATATGATCATTTGCCTGTTTTGCGCCTAACACTCGCCGTCGACATTTTGTGTTTAAGGCAAGCCGGTTTCACATAGAAAAATAGTCTATTAGTGCAGAGCCAGTGATGAAACTTGTGACCCGGATGAGACACGCGGTGAAGTCACGAGGCCAATAATGCAATTCCATAATAATTGCTTTTATTTATTTTTTCATTGCAAAAGTAATTTATGAGTAAATTAAACCTTTGAAACTTAAGGACAATAAATATTAAATTAATCATTTGACACTCTTTCTGTGACCAGACTGCCGTTCGACTTTAAACACTATCAATTTATATGTATTATTTATTTTATAATTTACTTATATTTATCATTCATTGTTGTTGTTTCTTGATATTATTTTATCTTGTTTTCTTTTTTGTAAAAGATCTTTAATTGCTGGAATTTTATGAAATAAATCTTCTCTTCCTTGCCTGCTTGTCTTTTTTACAAATGTAATATACAATTAATAATTAAGCGTATTTTCAGAATAAATAACAAAATATCGGATAAGTTATTGAATAACAATAAATAAAACAATTTATTTCACGAATGCAAACGGCATGTGGTGTCATCTGTTGACAAAACTATGCATCATTTTATATGGAATTTGTGTCAGCTCAAGAAATTCCGATCTTAAAGTGAATGAGAAGATGTATAACCAGGCTTTTATTCGATCGAAGACATGTGTTACCTCATCAAAAAATGTTGTACATCAGAAAGTGCTTAAACATGCAGTATCGCAATATTGGCGCTAGAGAGAAGAGGTCTAATGTGTAGAACTGCCATTCTTTTTTCGCACTGGCAAGCAATAAAACATTTCTGTTCTTACAAAAAAAGTTGTATAATGAAATCCTAAATTAGGTTTAACTAGAGTTATCACGATATAATTAGACTGTTAGGCGGAACGAAGTTCACCGTGTCAGTTAATGAGAAATGTTTGAAACCGTAATATATGTTATTTTGTTAAAAACTTTTAATTTTCCTGTCATCGTAACTAAGTTACAAGTAAAATGGGATTTGATATCTTACTTTGTGGACATGTATAGACGTCACGAGGCGACAATTACAAATTTCAATAAGCAAACTTTCCGAGGTTTTGGAAACTCCCGAAGTAAAAGTTGATTTCCTGTCACTAAAATGATTCAAATATGATGTGTAACATCTTCTTTATAAAGTCATTCAAAGACTTTATAATAAATGCGAATGTTACGTAATCTGTACTAACCGTTATTAAAGTAACGAACAAAACGTATATACATTGTTTTGCATTTTTTTTAAATAATATTGGAGAAAACGAGAAAACGACGCCCTTAAAAGCCATATTTAATGGTTCCCATCCTTTGAGGGAGGAGTATATTTATTTATTTAATATACACTTTAAAAAATTAGAGGTCGTATCTCTCAGGGATTATAACGGGAGTCGATTTCACAGTTCGCTAGTTCACATAAGAAAGATATATAAGCGGACTGTGGATGGACTTCCATCCATCTCGGTGATGCTGTTCAATATTAAATTAATACGCTCGTTCGGTGTTGAAACAAGGTGAGAGAGATCAAATCAAAGAAATATAAAACATAGTTAACTTTTCTTAGTAGATTGCATATACCACCTTGTACGTAACCTTTAATCAAAACTTTGTTGTGTTTCGATCAGTTTGAAGTCCAAACTGCTGTTTTTAAATTAATGAACTATACAAACAGAAACGTTTCTTGATGGATAAGGTACTTCAATCATTACCACATAACCAAAGCCAAACTTATTAGAAATTAGCAAACTACTGATATTGACTGTTTCTTGATCAATTATAACTTAATCTGGAAGCGATACTAACGAGCACTTTGCAAACGTAAAGGACTTTAGTATTGGGAATTCATTTATTATCTTATTAATATATAACAATTATATTACTTTTATTTTATTGACTTTTTATTAATTTTACTATACACCTTTACATAAGACTGCATAACATACATTACATTCCATTTCTTTATTTCCCTTGCGACTGAGGGGCAAAGTCGCTGCTGTGGTCTCTGGCAGAATGACCAGCGCTGTGGGAAATTCTGCTCCTCAGGATAATGCTGAGCTAGGTCCAATTACAGACACAGCACATACGCATTAAACATTTGAAACGAGCCGAATGTGAAATTAAAATGTATTATTATTATTTTTCTTTAATTGTTTTTGATATCTTATTTTAATTTTTAATTTTTTTTCTTGGATTATTGTTATTTTGCGTATGTGTTTTGTTTGTAATAAATGTTTTATCTGTCTGTTATATAGCACATTTTAAGTAGTCATACTACTGCTATTTGTCTATAATTGTACATAACTTCTTAATAATGTGTTACTAATATCTGTTTTGTTTTTGTTTCTAGTAATATGAACCTCACCGTACCAATGTGAAGTCCTAATAGTATGTTTATTCAAAAACATTAAAAAATTGCCTCAAAACCGCTCAATTTTGTGGTTTCCTTCTTTTCTCTTTTTGTACCAAAAGTCATATGAAGAATTTCGTCTGTAAATACTAAATAGTAAAATATTTTTATCTAAAACAAATTAGCAAATTAAATGAAATAAGCACTTAGATCCTAATATATCGATAGTCGGATAGGTAGTTGTCGTATGTATAACTTAACGTAAATTCTAGTGTCGTCAAAATAATATTGGGAAAATATGAATGTTATCCCTTTGAAGATATTACGCTTAATATTGTTATAATATGAATTCAAAAATCATTTCCAGAAACGAATCTCTTATGTACTAAATACTATAAAGAACGTTATAAAGCCTGACCTTCTATATGTGCTAAAATAAAGTGACTTAAGTATTTATCAAAATATTATATGAAATTGTATAGCCACAAATGACTATATATTTGTAATGAATATTAGCTAATTAGCAATATTATCCTACATAATAATGATTATTTAAAATGGATAAAACTAAAATAAATGAAATCTTTAGTCCCTGTGGCAATGCACCTTTCATGCTTGCAGCGATTCCTCACTGTATTGCGATACTTGTTCGTTGGACGAGGAAAGTACCAGCACCGATAATATTTACCAGGCACCTTAATATTTAACCCTTGAACCCCATGGGTCAAGAGTTTCTAATAATTCTTTTTTTTTGGAACTTATCCGGACATTGTGAAACAGGCCCTAAGACACACAAATCAAAGGTGAAGGTAACAATTCTATTTTTGAACAGAAATTAAATAAAAGCGTTAACTAAAAACTAACATACTTAGGTCATATTGGTTTCGAAAATGTAACCCCTTCATTACCCCTTTTGAATCTTTAAGCAGACTAATTAATATATCACAGGTCAAGTTCCGAGCTTGCCATAAACCTGAAAATCCGTATTTTAATTTAAAAAGGTGATATTTTCCGGTTAGTCTTTAACCTAATTAAGGCACTAAAAGGAATATTTAATATCCTAAAGTAGATAAAGAGAATTCCAGTTACATTTTAACTAAAGAGTGCATATTATCAACATCAGGAATACCAATAAACGAAAAATGTACATCGAATAGATTTCTTTACTTAAAGTAGAACAATATTTTTCTTAATTTAAAGTAGAATAAAAGGACATATATTAAAATTTATATTGAAGTGAGACTAAAAACGTTTACACACTGCTAACTTCATCAGCCTTTTGGCGAGATTCTTTCATAGATTATATTTACATAAATATAAGAATAAAAAACTTTAAACGACGCAGTTTAGTTAAAGTTCTAGGCTGTTAATTGAGCTGCTATTTAAGCAAGTTGGCTTTGACATGCGCATCCAGTAGACGCTCTACGGGAATAATGTGAGAAAAGCGGCATGTAAATGTAAATGCAAAATGATCAAAGAAACGGATCTGAGGACAAGATTCATAAAGGGTAATAGCACCACTGGATTATTATTATTACTATTTATTTTATCAAATCAGTTACGCTTAATACAACAACAATACAATAACCACCAACTCTATAATGTATGAATAATATAATAAAGGAGGTTTGATATACATGGTACAAGTACGTTATCAATTAAACAGCCCGCTGAGTTATTCACAAGTTTCTGCAAGTGAGTACCGGCAGGAAATTGATTTATATACAGCCTTTGAAACCGAAATTCGCTGACATTCCTCCGAACCTTAGACTGAGTGTAACATAGTTCTCCTAGGTAACTTTGATTTATTTGATATAGAATAAAGCATTTGGCAGGAAACGTTTTAAAAAAGCTTGTCTGAGGATTTTTTATGTACCTAGTAGAAAATTACGTAATGCTCACAGTTCGTTTTATAATATTATCACTTTATTGCCTGTCTTACATCAAAGCTTATTTTTCAGTTGCCACTTATTTTTTTCATAATACGCAATATCATCACGCCGTCGATAATTGCGTCTTAACATTTTGATTTCAACAGGATGTTTTCCTTCAGAAAGAACTTGTGTTAATAACAAGACTGCTGAAAGACACGCTCTAGCCAATCGGTCAGAACGTAGTTTAATAAAAAATTGTCAAAACTGAAATCATTGCCCCTTCCAAAAAGACAATGTACTTCTAGAATAAAAGTACTATAGTAAAAAAGGCACGAAGTACAAATTAAGCAATGCCACAATTCTCATATTTGTTTAGGATTCGATATTTGAAAACAAGCTCTAGCCTATGTGGAAAAATTGTCATAAAATGTATTTATGGTTTTCGTTTTAAAGCCATAGAACATATTACCATCATTTACTTCTTTTTATAATAATAATTGGTCAAACACTAATTGTATCGTGGTCATAGACTAAATACTCTGGACAATTAATAATAATATTACTCTACTAAAAAAAAAACAATGTGGGCACGAGTTGGCTCGTACAAAACTACAACCGCCCAAAAAGATTTATATAACTTTACGAAAGATTTAGCTGATATTGCGTAAAAATACCCGTAAATGTTATACCCACCTAGATATTAGGGCACTTTAAGTATGAAACATTATTCAAGTAATATATCACTCAGTTTTGGGTGAAGGACTGTACGTACGCAGGACCTACATTATGAATTATTTACAGCCTAGGGATATATTATGAACCTGAACTTAATAATGTTTAATAGCTTAATGTGGTAATTTTTCAGACGATTAGAGAAATAGTATTAATGAATCTCAAAGAAAATTCAATTTGATAGAGATGATTTCAAAAGATGTAATTAGTGTTTTAATTTAACAACTAAGTTATTCGCAATAAGTCGGAAGATAAGCTTTAAATAATAAATACTAATCGATATCAAAAATATGTAAACATTGCTTTTCTTTTTGAAACAATTTTTTTCGTTCTCTGTCTGTGTGTTAGTACATACTAACATATTGATTTTTTAAGCTATTATATATGTCCATAGATAATCTGCGATATTACTGGTCTAGTTTTTGTTTTATTTTACAAATAAATGAAAGTATGATTGTAGTAGAAGTGAAGTATGGAGAAGGAATTAAGGTATGATTTAGTAAAATTTCAATATGAAAATTCTCATAAATGAACATGAACATTTACGAACTCGCAAGCACTAACTGATCATTTACGATATATATTATATAGATTTTCGATAACTGAAACGGTTTAATTAACTTCTTTTGAATTTTATGTAAATATTATTTATTTATTTATTAATAATTTGTGACATTGCAACGACCGGCAGAGTGTAAGCAGTCCAAAACTAAATCAATAACAAAATTGCAAGTAGCTGAAAAATTATAGAATTACCAAGTTTAATGTTAAATAATACAAAAATATTAATAAAATAAACAAAAAACTGGATTCACAGATTCATGAAAATTAATGTAATAGGTACAATATAAGAAGAACTACAATTACAAAAGTCACGATTGAACAGGATAGCATATGTTTATGAATATGTGTTTTAAAAGAGCTTAGGGTGGAAGCCAATTGTATGGAGTCGGCCAGCGTATTTCACAACATAATAGCGTAGATATTAAACTCCTTGGGAACGAGCTCTAAGAAGGTTGAGCCGTGTGATGAAATTCCAAAAATATATCAATATATTAGTGAATTGTATGTTTAGTGTATAAAGGACCTGAAAATTTTATATATTCTTTAAGATAAGAGGGAATTTTAGGGCTACATAAAATAATTTCTTTCAAATTACAGACTAAATGAGCTCTTACATTTTATAAAATGCTGTGTTATTAGGTTTTTATTCATACAGGGTTGGTTTGAAATAGACCTCGTTAGTTACACTTTAATGAAGTTTTGTATAAACCTCTTGTATCTTTACAAAACTAAACACTTGATTGGCGTTATTTACCGCATTCCATATTTAAAATATCGCAATAATTATTTCTATTCTCCGTTATTCAAATTTTGTCATACATATTATTGGTGTTTTTAAAGATATATAAAAAATATTAGCCCCGGGAACTTCGTTTCTCCTTAATGAGATTTTACTGTGGTAACAGGTAGGCTGTTTAGTACATACCGACATGAAACATTTTGCTGTGCTATCCCAGAGACTGTTCGGTTTTTCGGAATCATTTAAGGTTGTTTTGTGAATTTTTCTCTGTATAAGCCTCAGAGTTCACAACATAAATTTTTAATAATGAAATAAAAAATAGGGGTTGATTGTTAAGGCTTTAAATTCAGGGTTATTGTATTTACTAATGCTTTTTTATCTAATATTGAAAAAAAGTTTGGGGTGGATTACCTACCATTTAGGGGGATAAAAATAGATGTTGTCCAATTCTCAGACCTACCCAATATGCACACAAAATTTCATGAGAATCGGAAAAGCCGTTTCGGAGGAGTTTAACCACAAACATCGCGACACGAGAATTTTATATATAAGATTTTGTAAGAAACTATTTATGACCATATTTCTGCAAAATGTAGGAATATGATTTTTAACCTATTCTCACATAACTTCTTATCTAGTTTATCAAAGTAAAAGTAATAACTTTATCACAATATTTATTTCATTACGAATTTTCTTTTCACAATTATTAGGTGTCTCAGTACAGTGATTTTAAATCAAAATTGTAAAATAGTTTTAGTCAAAATGTTCATATTAGCTAAACTACAAGAGTATTTCTTGGTTATTTCTTATATATTTAGTGTATGTATAATATATAAATGTCCACGTTATTCACTGACAATACAAAGCAATGTAAGTGAAATGGATTGTTTGTATCTCGGTCGTTAGGAACATGGAACTCCCGGCGTTCACGATTGGTTTTAAAAGCAAAGCTTACTTGTAAATCAATATAATATATAACAAGAGGTGAGCATCGAGTAAAGATTCTGCATTTTAATGTTAGTGCCCTCGTTTTTGTTTGAAATGAGCTTTCCAACGAAGTTGTGCGTCTAGGGAACAAAGGTACTTTGCTGTGTTTGCACCAGGTAGTTCTTTGTTGTTGTTTATGTGGGAAGGATTGTTGTTAAATCATTTTTGATGCGGAGAATCTTTATTTTTCATGATATACTACTAACTAACTAATAATCTTAATATATATAAATCTCCTATCAAGATGTTTGTCTGCGATGGACTCCTAAACTACTTAACCGATTTTAAATTAAATTGGCACACCGTGAGCAGTCTGGTCCAACTTAAATTTTATTTTAAATTTTATTTTAAATTTTATTTTAAATTTTATTTTATTGCAAATTATTTTTTTATTATTTGATACAATTCTAACAGATGGCGCTGTGCTAAAAGTACCAACGTTTCACATAAGTTCTTTTACCGTTTCCCTTGAATAGTTTACTACTATGTACTATAACAAAAACCTTAGCCACAGCAATGCGTGGCCGAGTCTGCTAGTTATATAATATAACTTTAAGAAATTACTTGCGTTTGTAATATCTGAAAACTTATACAATATATTTCACAAATGATAAACTAATAAAATTAACCCGTAGAAGTAAGATGACTCCCAATTGAATCCAAACAAAACCATTATTTTTCTGAAACCAATTTTATTTAGTACATTTTTATAAACTTAATTTGTAATGTGAGAAGGGTCCGAAAATCTTTTCACCTCTTATTTTATTGTTCTTCGGGGAACTGTGGATCGAATGGCTCGAAACACATTTTGGTATTTGAACGAATTTAATGAATTACAGACTTTGGTTGTTTTCGATAAACAAAGAACAATTGGTTGATAATTATTGTTTTTATTTTACATTTGTTCGGCGTAATCTATATAATATATTTGCAACAATATATTGATAACAAATACAATACAAGATGCAAGATTTACAGTACGATTTAATTCCCATTGGCAAACCTCTTCTAAATAAATAAAAAAAGTGTGTGTAGAACTGGCTAGCTTTACAAACAAAATGGGATTTTGAATCCTATGCCTGAACGATGCGATAGTACACCTGTATGTCAAATCTCATATTTTTTTTGAACTACGGCCTTAATTTTCTTCTCTGTACATATTATTCTTCTCTTACCTCTCCTCCCTCTCCACCCCGTGTTTCTCTCGTCCTCGTGCAAGCGTACAACACCAATACTTCCATCTCTAATCTCTCGCTTGCTGAAGAGCGTCCGAGACATTGGTGCCTAAGTTTTGTGATACTTGGTGGTTCCATCGTATTGAGTCCCCTTGGTCTACCCGATTATCTCAGCCACTATGTTTTACTGAATGGGACTCTACTTTAACTGAGTAATAAATTTAAAGCACCGTGTGTGCTGTGTCCACAATTGCTTAAAGAATACCGACTTATTACAGTTCTATAAAATATATTTCCACTTTATAAGTAATAGATTAAAAACGTAATTATTATGTGTATATAGTTTTTTGTATACGAATCTGCAGATTGTCTATATAGTACTAGGCTTATTAATATAACTAGGTTGAACCGCGAAAATCCAGACGTATATTGAATTTCATAAAGCTTTCTTCCTATTACGGGGAAACAGCAATGTAATTACATTTAGTATATTTTCTTCACGTTAGAATTTAGCTACTTTATTATACATTACTTTAAGTACTTTAATGTATAAAAGACAATATTTGTATTATAAATTCACATAGTTTTCATGGGCAATGGGACAGTAATCAACTTATCTTGTCTAAATCACTCAACATGATAACATTTTATCATATAACAATTGTTAATAAAATCTATCTTTAATAAAATTGACTTTTGGAGCCAATAAAATAATAAGCAAACTCACTGCTATTTCCGGGAAGGTTTTCAATACTGTGTGTGGCACTTCACTTAACGGTTTTAATTTAAAGTTTTAGTGATGTGTTAGAAGACTTTATATTGCTTGTTATAAAACATTAATAGACATTTATTTGTACTAATGAATTAAACTTCTTTATTCTTAACATAGGATAAATAGGTGTATTAGGGATCTGTACCTGGAGTTTCCACTATTAAATCAAAAGAAAAATGGGGCAAGGCAAAAGATGGACAATTGCAGGATCTTTTGCCTAACAAAAAACAAAAACATAGCCAAAAATGTATGGAATGTCTTGGACAACCCTTATAATCAAGAATTATGAACGAAACGCAGAATATATCTGAGTTCTTATGGACTTCATTGCTCATCCGTACCAGTACAGAGAGGCTCATGCAATACAGACAACAACCAATTATTCCGTCAATTTGTGCTTAAGCCTTAAACTACTTGGAATTTCTTAACTACCAATTTGCTTATTCATTTCATATCAGCTCAGAAATTTTGAATTAATTTTGTGAAATGATACACAAAGAAGATACTATATAAAAAGGAAGCTTCGATAAATTCAGTGCAAAGATGTTGTCCGAACTAAAACATTTACGTTGTCGTCCAATACAAATCTTTGTACTGTTAACTGAGTTTGCGAACATAAAATGTAGAAAAATTCTAGACCGTGTACATAGTAAGAGAGAATTTAAAACCGTGTTAGCACAGACCAGGTTATATTGAATCAACGTAGCTGTCTAATGACTTCCGGATAGTGTATTTTGGGAGTATTTAACCGCTTTAATTAAAGTCGAATCTAAAATATTCTTTTAGTAACTCTTCATTACCTACTAATTATATTCCGGGAACCTGTTCATACTACAGTTTCCTTTGTCCTTATCAGTCTTGTGTGAATTTTCTAAAGAATAAAAATAAACAGTTTTAGACTAATTGAAAACATTGTACGTTTATCAATAAGGTTAAAGAAATTTCGTAAGTAACACAAAGGAAATATATTTTTCAATGGATTATAAAATACAATTATAAGTACACAACAATCTTGTTGAAAAAAAGTCTGCAGTGGGATTGAGGTGTGTTAGTGAGCATAGATTTTTCTCACAGCGAAGCTAATCAAAGCCAGAGTTGTGATATTTGAGCAAGTTTAGTTTTTTTTTCTAATTGGCTATGGTCTCAAAGGAAATGCTGGTAAATAAAAGGTAGTTCAATTTTATTATTTTGAGCCTTGTAGAATCAGTGAAAATGACACACGAATTCTATTTAAAATGTTTGTGAGCTTAAAAGCACTTTGTACCACTGAATTTTTATCAATTTATTCCATTCGAAAAAATTCTCGCTTCCTGTCCATATCTGTGTGAATTTAAATGATTCGACTAAAAGAATTTGTCAAATAAAATTGTCGTTTCAAAAACTAAATAAAATAAGCCACGTGACCTGTCATAAATAAGCCTTCACAAGCGAATTGTACGAGGTAGACCAATTCGCCAACAATATAAGTAAGTTTGTACGGCAAGTTGCTTCTACGTGCGACTTCCATCCGTCTGAAGTCTTAGGTTACTTACTGAGTACGTGGACATTTAGCACTTGCTCGTAGGGTGAAGAAAAACACCGTAGGAACCGGCATGCCTAATACCGTACACGTCGACAGCGTGTGCCAGGATCAGCAGGCCGATCACCGATCACTTTTAGAAAAAATAATAAAAACAAAACAGATACAGAAATCTCAGGCCCAGACCATAAAGGTTATAGCGCCACTGGCATGTTTTTAAGTGTATAGAGGACCACAAATAAATTTATTTATACTGTGTTTTAGTTTATATTTTAAAATGGTTTTCCTTAATATATATATATATATATATATATATATATATACGGAGATTGAAGTTACCGGCCGAAGTTATTACGGAGTACTCTCACGTCTTTTAACTTTTAAATTATAGAGAGTATAATAGAAATACAAAACATATAAAAGTAAAACCGGGAAAAAAGAAAGACTATTAAAAGGATTTATACAAATGCAATATGAAGGTGGATGTAGTAAATTCTCGCCCGATTTTACATCAATCTGTTAATCAAAATAAACCACATTTATTGTACAATATTTGCGATATCGTATAATTTAGGTTTTAGGGCCTGTTTCACAATGTATGGATAAAGTACCAAATGGCAATGCAACACATAAATTATTCGAAAGATAAAAGTTCCAAATAAGATACTTCGCGTTTCTGACAGTCGTGAAACGCAACAAACATTATTAGTTTATCCTACCAATAAGTAATAAATAGCTTATTCGGAACTTATCCGGACATTGTGAAACAGACCCTTAAACTTATAAACAAGTGGTACAAATTGTAAAAGTTAATTAATTTAAAATAATTAAGCGAGAATGAACAAATTAAATGCAATTTTCCACTCAAGAATTTGCTGAAACTAAAGTTCTCATACAGGTACGTGAGCGAAATTGAGATAATAACATCTTGGAAGCAATTAGCAACGTTGAGTTCCAAAACTATTGTCAACGCAAGCCTTTCACACGTTCGCTTTCAAAAACAAAGGGTTTATTTCATGTCTTCTTTTAAAACAGCAAGCCAGTTTTAATAAAGCGAGCAGTAACACAAGGTAATTAGTAAATATTTAAATAAATTTTAACATAAATCCTGTCGAAAGCTGAATAGTCTGATTTCTAAAAGGAGTCGAGAACTAATTGCGTAAGTTTCTTTAAACATTTAATTTAGTAGCTACCTAATCTACATTTACATATATTTCAAAGGACGAGTCTCACCTAGGGTAGCACCTGTTAGGGGTTTAGTGATGTTTTATGTAACTATTTATGTCATTTGATTGAATGTGTAATCTTCAATAATAATTAACGATAAATAGACACGTTTAAAACATAAATTTTATAAAGTTCCAAGTGAAACAATAATTATATACCGTTTAATAAATCATGTATTTTTAAGAGCTTAATCTGCTAGATTATTTTGTTGCTACACGTACATATCCTATTTAAATGTATTAAAAAAATTAAAACCGACTATATTATCACAATCTACTCTATATTTGTTTAAATTAAGTTGTTATAAACATTTTCTCTGAATACAAGCTAAAATAATATTAACATCAAAACTCTAGTATAACCTCTTGCATACTTTTTAAGCGTGCGTTACAGATCCTAAGAAATACATCACAATTGGTTGTCGTGATCTCGCCCATGAGAGACGTTTGGTGTTATATGAACATCTAGTAATGTGCATGGAACAGACAAAATTCCGTATCACTTTTATATGTCTCTTCTTATCGGTCTTCTTCCGAATCATAGAATTTTCGACCGCAATCAAACTGAAATAATTCAGTTAAATAACATGTTCGCTAACTACTAAGCCGCGAAGGCATGAAATCAGTGTTACCCCGTGTTCAATTATATCAAGAAAGGCTTTAGTAAATTTCTAGTCTGTAAAATATTAATCAAGTGCAGTGACCTGATACAATTTAATGGTTCCACTACAAATCTTTACCTTCAATTTGTATAACTTAAACGAAATAATTTCAAAGGTAAACATTTTTACTCGCACATTTTAAAAGATTGTGCTGAAATGGCTTTTTACCGGAGATTTATTGCTAACATGCTATTTGCTATTAATACAATAAATATAATACCTCTAGCACGTGTATAATTATGAGGAACTAAACCCGAGTTATAATATAAAGTTATAGTTTAATATCCATTAGCCAATAGAAAATTCTTAAAGAAATAATAATTTTCTTTATAAATAAGTAAACAATCGGGCAAATGTCTATTTTTAGGTCTCAGTTTAAAAGAAATGATTTCAGTATGTTCTTTTTAAAAATAATCTACTTACGCTTTTAGAGTTACGTCGTTTTCCAATCCATACAGGATTGGAAAACGACAGTGGAAAGACGAAAATGTGCGTTTGATTAGGTTCGAACAAGCAATAATGGGTGAATTAAACTATACCTATATTAAGTTATCCTTAATCAAAGCCAGATAAATTAAGTTATTAAGAACCATTTAACATCTTTTAATTAACTAGATAAAGTTGGCAGACTTCAGTAAAGTTAACAACCAAGTTAGCCAATGAAATTAAGTAAGAAAAATATTACATAGAGTGAAATTAAGTTAAACCCTTACTGGCAATTTATTTATATTTTTTTATATAGTTGTAATTTAAAGTTTTTTACTAATTAAAAACATTTTCTAAGGTTATAAAACTAAACGATACTATATAACATAGTTTCTCAAATAGGGGGTCGAGTATATTTTAAAAGGGGGTCGCAAGCTGTTGAAAAATAATAAATACAAACTACATATATATTCGAAAAAGTCTTATATTAAAGGAACGAATAAAACTAAATTATAATATAGTTAAGTAAACAGTGACAGATTTACTTAACTTCTTTGCTTTTTCGTGGGTCGCGACATAAAATGGGTTGAGAAACGATGCAGGATAAAAATGCTGCAGGAATGATGCTTACTACATCATTCCTAAAAATTTATAAAATTTAAACATAAAGACTCTTTAATTATTATGTTTTATCCTAAAATATGTTATGGGATTTTATTTTCACAGTAAATTTACGGTATCCGGTAACGTAGTTTTCAAATTCACGTACATTTTACAATTCTAATATAAAAATTCGTCTAACAATAAGATTATGCAGTGGTTCCCGTGATATTATCGAGTTCCAACGGCAACTGCTCCCTGAGTGGTCCTTTCGTGGATTTGCAGCGAAATGGAAATCGCAAATAGTTTTCGCTTTAAAAGTGCTTTCTCAGCTTTCAAAGATTGAGTACAATACTTATTGCACTTTCTAGAGTTTATTTAACCCTGCATCTATTATATGGTATTAAATCTTTACTTTGTGTTTGTTAAAATTTGTTTTCTTCGCTTCCCATCGAATAATTTAAAGTGTAAAAATAAAACACATGGAATTTTATTGTTCCCTCTCTATATTATTTAAAAAAATCAGTGGCGCTACAACCTCTTTAGGTCCTGGCCTCAGATTTCTGAATCTGTTTCGTGATCATTTTTAAATGTAATAGGCAAGTAGGTGATCAGCCTCCAGTGCCTGACACACGTCGTCGACTTTTTCGGTCTAAGACATGTCGGTTTCCTCACGATGTTTTTGATGTTCGAGCAAATGTTAAATGCGCACATAGAAAGAAAGTCCATTGGTGCTACGAACTCAGGTAAGAGAGTCGCACGCTGAAGCCACTAGGCCAACACTGCTCTCATATAATTAAATTGCACCTTAAATATCTCAGGGTTCTTGAACAATATAAAACTATATATATTTTTTTTATTAATTTTTTTTAATTTTGAATAACCAAATTGCATACAAGAGAATCTCATTCTTGACAGCGGGTGGACGCAGATATTATACAAAGAAATACCAAAATTAAACGATTATGTTACTTTAAAATTCAAGGTTTATACAAGAATCTGTTTGAACTAAAACAAGTAATTTATTTGTTTAAATCGATTCGGAATAACATGAAACGAGGGCCAATTAATCCAGTGAAATTCAATTAAGCGTGATATTAGATTTCAAAGCGTTTATTTTAAATAGAAAACAATACTTTTGTTTTAGCGTAAATTATATCTGTGAGTGTATCTATCTCAATTAACATTTTGTTACTTAATTCTTATTAACAAAAATTATTTAAAATATTTTAAATAAATTCGTTATAGTATGAGATTGTATTAAAGCTAATGATCCTATAGTATCTTAATCTCTCTAATTGCCAGTGACAACCGTGACAGTCTATCGATCTGCATCCCAATAACCAAACCCTACGAAGACAATCCATTTTTGGCGACGGACAGAATGCAGTCTCTTCTTTCCATTTGATAATCAATATAAGCCAAATAAAGTGAATAAAATCGTACAAATAATATTATTAACAACATGTTAATAACAAGTTTGTTATGTTTAAAACATATCAAATAGCTTTTTAATTATTTTAAAAACTGGTGTAAGTTCAAAACATAGGATATTGGCACAGTTGAACGTTTCAAACAAAGGTCCATCCACATATACCAATCTGACCTACCATGGATCTCTTGCATGACGGCTATTACAATCCGTCGATTAGTTTTTTGGCACACTATTATCAATATGTAGATAAAGACTTCTATCTCATATGGGCGTAAAAGTACTCTGTCTTTTGTCGATACATCAAAAAGACAATTTGACAGAAAGAGGCCAAAGTTACGAAGTACATTTATTGAAAGAGTGCAATTAAACTGATTCGGTTATCTGAATATGGACTGATTCGTCATATATATTAAGAAGTAGAAGAAAGAATATTTTAGGTGATTGTTTCTCAACCATTTTATGTCGCGACCCACAAAATGGCCAAAAATTTAAGTAGTAGTATTAGGTTTTATAACACTACACTATATTTATTAATTTCTTTAACATACGAATCTTTTACCTATATATGGTTCGTATTCTTTGCTTTTCAACAGACTGCGACCCCATTCTAAAATAAAATCGAGCCCCGGTTGGGAAACGGTAGGTAGTTTAATAATTTAACAGTTATATACTACTACTACTGTTTACATATCTTTCAATAATACTTAACGAATCTTTTTAAAGTATTTTTTTTAATTTATTTTTTAAGAAGCGGAGGTCTCAAAAATCTTTAGAAACTTGCGGTGTCCGGGAGACTAGAAGGCTCCACTTACTGGAAAAACCAAGGTATGGCTTTTACAGTGGGAAATGCTTGCCAAAGACAGGATTTAATGTAGGAAATTATGCAACACCAATTTTCATGCGTAACGTTTTTTTAATATTAAAAAATGCCCTTTGCCCCTGGGCAGAAGGCTCAACTGATGTCAAGCGGCCGATAGAAACTCACATAGGCAGAGGGGTCGAAAGTGCGTTGCCGGCCTTTCAGGAATTGTTACATTTTTCGTAGGACAAATCATTATTTTAAAATGAAAAAAAAGCAAGGGAATATGGCAATGTAAATCGATTATAATTAAATCGTTTCATGTACAATAAAACAGTTCTTTACGCGGATAAATTTGGTTTTATTATAATTTTATCTATAAAAGTCCTCTTTATTTCAGTTTGATAATGCTATACCTGGAATGTGCTACAGTCCAAACAATTGCCCTCTTTATTGAAGAGATGTATCACGATTGGTGTCGCGTAAAAGGAATACTTAAGTCAACGATTTAAATATTTTAAGTTACAAATCACTTAAAACTTGTTTTTTTACATTAAATAAAGTTAAATATCTGCAACTTTATAAAAAGGTCATATATTTATTCATATATAGTTATACGAATTAAGTACATATATAAACATCTTATGATTTTTCTTTAAAAAATTTTTTATTTTTCGACACACTACCTATGATTAAGACAAATAAATAAAATAAAGAGAATACAGCTGCTTATACATTGTAAACAAGTGGTACCTAATCCTGCAGGTATACACTATATTTACTACTTTAAATACTCGTATTTATAAAAGAATTTATGAGCACATTCTTTGTTACCACTTTTTATGTTAAGACAAGGAGTTATCTTCCCCTACAATAAATTTGCAGGAACACACATATCGGTTCGTTTTTACCCTGTACCACTCAAGACATAGTGGATAATGGAACGGAAACCTTATTTCCTCTCATAACGAATGGTGCAGAATACATTTCATTGTACTGAATTGTACTTGCCTACATTACAAGTCACAATAACGCATTGTTCGTACAATTGTAAACGAATAAAACGAAGATGTATTTGTATAATACGCATGTTATTTAATGAAAGCGGCTATTTTACATTTATAAAACGTTTACGTATCTAAGAAATATACTATTAAACCTGAAAGTTTTAAGTCTGTTAAGATATATATCGCATTGTCTATACTGTTAACTTACTAAAAAGCTGGTAGTAGTTAATAATTATATTAGCAATATAGTCAAGGCAATAAATTTAATTATAATAAGCTGATTTCTCGTGATCCATTCTTAAGACTCTAACATACGCCGATGACTTTGAGGATTTGACCTCTACTACAAACAATAATTTACTAACGCCATCTAGTCTAACAAAATAGTGAATAGTCTAACAAAACTACGTGAATACGAAACCAATTATTAGCTAAATATAAAAATTTATAAATAAATATTGGTCTAGAAAAAATGGTGGCTGCCAATTATTTAACTAGTACATACATGATTTTTTTACATGTTTAATTCGTTCTGAAGTTAAAACTTTTTAATGTCAGTATTGCTAAAATACCGAAACCGAGTCATCATCATCAGCTGACGATGGACTCTGATGGTTGGTACTGGATCTCGAGGATGGTAAGCAGTAGACATACCGTCATTGAGCTCGTTGTAATCAGCTCAGCGAGACGATACAAGAAATGTGACTATATGAACCTGATGATGGACTCCGAAGGTGAGTAGTGGATCTCGAGGATGGTAAGTAGCAGACATACCGTCATTGAGCTCGTTGTAATCAGCTCAGCGAGACGATACAAGAAATGTGACTATATGAACCTGATGATGGACTCCGAAGGTGGGTACTAGGTCTCGAGGATGGTAAGCAGTAGACATACCGTCATTGAGCTCGTTGTAATCAGCTCAGCGAAACGATACTAGAAATGTGAGTATATGAACCTGATGATGGACTCCGAAGGTGAGTAGTGGATCTCGAGGATGGTAAGCAGCAGACATACCGTCATTGAGCTCGTTGTAATCAGCTTAGCGAGACGATACAAGAAATGTGACTATATGAACCTGATGATGGACTCCGAAGGTGGGTACTGGGTATCGAGGATGGTAAGCAGTAGACATACCGTCATTGAGCTCCTTGTAATCAGCTCAGCGAGACGATACTAGAAATGTGACTTTATGAACCTGATAATGGACTCCGAAGGTGGGTACTGGATCTCGAGGATGGTAAGCAGTAGACATACCGTCATTGAGCTCCTTGTAATCAGCTCAGCGAGACGATACAAGAAATGTGACTATATGAACCTGATAATGGACTCCGAAGGTGGGTACTGGATCTCGAGGATGGTAAGCAGTAGACATACCGTCATTGAGCTCCTTGTAATCAGCTCAGCGAAACGATACTAGAAATGTGACTATATGAACCTGATGATGGACTCCGAAGGTGAGTAGTGGATCTCGAGGATGGTAAGCAGCAGACATACCGTCATTGAGCTCGTTGTAATCAGCTCAGCGAAACGATACTAGAAATGTGACTATATGAACCTGATGATGGACTCCGAAGGTGAGTAGTGGATCTCGAGGATGGTAAGCAGCAGACATACCGTCATTGAGCTCGTTGTAATCAGCTTAGCGAGACGATACTAGAAATGTGACTATATGAAGCTGATGATAGACTCCGAAGGTGGGTACTGGGTCTCGAGGATGGTAAGCAGCAGACATACCGTCATTGAGCTCGTTGTAATCAGCTTAGCGAGACGATACTAGAAATGTGACTATATGAAGCTGATGATAGACTCCGAAGGTGGGTACTGGGTCTCGAGGATGGTAAGCAGCAGACATACCGTCATTGAGCTCGTTGTAATCAGCTTAGCGAGACGATACTAGAAATGTGTTATATGAACCTGATAATGGACTCCGAAGGTGGGTACTGGATCTCGAGGATGGTAAGCAGTAGACATACCATCATTGAGCTCGTTGTAATCAGCTCAGCGAGACGATACTAGAAATGTGCCTATATGAACTTATTAATATTTAATATTAAATAAATATTAGGTAATATTTACTATAATACCACTATATTTCTTTGAGTTTATTGAAAAAATAATCAAATTCAACGATTCGTCTTCCAGTTGAAATTTTAAATATATTTCTTGGTTCTGAAACCTACGAGTGCAGCATGTTATATCTAAGCCCGAAAATGAAATCAAAGTCAATCAGACCCAGTACCCACCTTCGGAGTCCACTATCAGGTTCATATAACACATTTCTAGTATCGTCTCGCTGAGCTGATTACAACGAGCTCAATGACGGCATGTCTACTGCTTACCATCCTCGAGATCCGGTCCCCGCCTTCGGAGACCATTATCAGGTTCATATAGTCAAATTTCTTGTATCGTCTCGCTGAGCTGATTACAACGAGCTCAATGACGGTATGTCTACTGTTTACCATCCTCGAGACTCAGTATCCACCTTCGGAGTCCATCATCAGGTTCATATAGTCACATTTCTAGTATCGTTTCGCTAAGCTGATTATAACGAGCTCAATGATGGTATGTCTAATGCTTATCATCCTCGAGACTCTGTACCCACCTTCGGAGTCCATCATCAGGTTCATATAGTCACATTTCTAGTATCGTCTCGCTGAGCTGATTACAACGAGCTCAATGACGGTATGTTTACTGCTTGCCATCCTCAAGACCCAGTACCCACCTTCGGAGTCCATCATCAGGTTCATTTAGTCACATTTCTAGTATCGTCTCGCTGAGCTGATTACAACGAGCTCAATGACGGTATGTCTACTGATTACCATCCTCGAGATCCGGTCCCCACCTTCGGAGACCATTATCAGGTTCATATAGTCAAATTTCTTGTATCGTCTCGCTGAGCTGATTACAACCAGCTCAATGACGGTATGTCTACTGTTTACCATCCTCGAGACTCAGTATCCACCTTCGGAGTCCATCATCAGGTTCATATAGTCACATTTCTAGTATCGTTTCGCTAAGCTGATTACAACGAGCTCAATGACGGTATGTCTACTGCTTACCATCCTCGAGATCCAGTACCCACCTTCGGAGTTCATCATCAGGTTCATATAGTCACATTTCTAGTATCGTCTTGCTGAGCTGATTACAACGAGCTCAATGACGGCATGTCTACTGCTTACCATCCTCGAGATCCGGTCCCCACCTTCGGAGACCATTATCAGGTTCATATAGTCAAATTTCTTGTATCGTCTCGCTGAGCTGATTACAACGAGCTCAATGACGGTATGTCTGCTGCTTACCATCCTCGAGATCCACTACTCACCTTCGGAGTCCATCATCAGGTTCATATAGTCACATTTCTAGTATCGTTTCGCTAAGCTGATTACAACGAGCTCAATGATGGTATGTCTAATGCTTATCATCCTCGAGACTCTGTACCCACCTTCGGAGTCCATCATCAGGTTCATATAGTCACATTTCTAGTATCGTCTCGCTGAGCTGATTACAACGAGCTCAATGACGGTATATTTACTGCTTGCCATCCTCGAGACCCAGTACCCACCTTCGGAGTCCATCATCAGGTTCATTTAGTCACATTTCTAGTATCGTCTCGCTGAGCTGATTACAACGAGCTCAATGACGGTATGTCTACTGCTTACCATCCTCGAGATCCAGTACCCACTTTCAGATTCCATCAGGTATCAGGTTCAGCAACTTATTTTACTTGGTTGTACAAGTTGCACTTGAAACTTGACAACTCTAAATTTGAGTTTTGTTTGGGTAGGTACTTATATACATATACTTATAACATACAATAATTTTCGAAGTTCATGTCCTCGCCTCACTTGATATTTCTTTTTATATTTTGGCATTTCTAAAAAAATCCGCGGGTAAAAACTAAAATACGCAAATATTTAATTATTATTGGCTTCGACACACAAGCGTAGTCCTCCCGTCGCAAAGCGTTGAGGTGGACTGAAGACAAGCCGCATGCAGGGCTCGCGGGTGTGAAATTGCGGAGGGAAGCCCATTGCGCTTGAGTTTATTTACCTTTTATTACTTTCCATGCCCAGGAAACGAATTAATACAAAATTTTTTTTATCAAAATAATAATATATGCTATATCTAATAATACGTGTAAGATTAAAATAAATCGCATAAACCGTTTTGGAGCGAATTTGTAATTTATGTCTAATCTACGGTTCGATGGTAAATTTTTTTTTGGGAAATTGGTATTGCTTTTATCTTTTTTGATTTTATCAATCGATACAGTAGGCTTCAACCCACAATATATATTTTTTTCAAATGCATATGAGCTACAGTTCTTCCAACAATTTAATTTAAACTAGGGCTAGTTGACCGATTTGAGCACTGTTCAAGCCTTAAACATTACAATGACAGGTCACGTTACATCACAGATTTCTTTTAAGAATTTCAAAAGAACAACTTTCCTTTTCATAAAATATAGTTTAAGCCTCATTGGGTATGGTTGTCTTTATCAATAAAACATAGTAAAGAAAAATACTAAAAACTACAAATAAATTTTCCAATAAAAACTGTTCATAGCTATTAGATGTCTTTTGACTTTTTAGAAATAAAAAAAAAATACTTGACGATTAATGCGAAGTTCAACAGATCATCTAGAAGTTTAACTAGTATCATCTATATGTGACAATTACAATTCTGCCTGTTTACCTAACATAAAAACGTTATTCTTCAACATAAGAGGTGTGAATCAATGAATTTTGTCTTTTGAGTATTTAACACTTACTCGTACGATGAAGGAGAATTGTGAGAAAACCGGCATATTCCTGAACCTGAAATTCAAAATCGACAGCGTTTGAAACAATAGTCACCTACTTTCCTAGCAGAAAAAAAAATGATCAGGAAACTGATACAGAAATCTGGGACCCTGTTCGTTTGTGTCATTTTAAATAAAACATTATTGAAAAACAATTGAATCAAAATTTACAAGTCTTTACGTAATGACTTCGCCTACTACAGTTAAAATCTCTTGTTTAATTTCATTATTATCTAAATAAGAGGCTTGTAAAAAAGAAATCGGCGGAGTCGTCTCAAGTTCGCAATTGTAACAAATTTAACGGTTCACAGGCGCGAGTGGAATACAATTAAAGAATTTGAGATAAAACAAAGCCCAGTATCAGGTTCGCGTGATAAACAGGGGTGGAATAATTAAACCTATTTCTTAACGAATTGGGATCTATTCATTTCTATTCCTCAGGACTGTCGTTAGCTCCAATGAGCGAACGAGCGAGCGAGCGAAGTAGAACTTAAGCTATCTTTTCTTAAATTTCAGTAATACGTGAAGCCATCCTCGTATATTTAATACTTGTTATTAATGAACAACTTATTTCACTTGATATGTATTCAAAGTATGAGACTCAAACTTCTTGTAATACGGCATACGAGGAATCGTTGTTATTAATAACATTATATTTTAGTGTTAGATGTTAGGTTGGAACAAATTGTTAAACTTTTCTCAATAAATATACTACTATATTTGAGATCAATCTTTGAAAAACACTTCTGGATACCAGTACTGTGGGTACATAACCCAGCAACGCAATAAGCGGTGTTGTCTTAAGACAAAATTTCAATCAGTAGTTTTACACAATAACTTTCAAAATACTAACAACACTTTTATTGACTATATAAAAGACAATAAAAAGTTATAAGGAAAGAGAGAACAGACGAGCTCGCATGAATGGCTCCCTAATGATGAAACGGTGTCATAAAATATTAAAAGGGGTTTTTTTGTATTGCATTTTATATTACGCCATTGTTTATTAGGTATTAAAAATACTAATAAATATAATATTAATCTATTTCATTCTTTTTCATAGATTTTTTATAAATTCACAAACTAACTGATTGACCTAACCTACCGTGCCGCTGATTTTTAATATTTTATATTGACAGAAGTTTGGGAATATGTAAGTGGAGTAGTTCCATTATTACTCAATTAAACAATAAGAGTAGGTATATAGGCAGGACAATTTTTGTATATCGTAACACAACTGAGCGATTTCTGAAGTTATTGCCAGGCAAATTGCGAACCAATTTGACTTCGGGTCCTTCAAAAAAAAGCGTATGAATTGTTGAAAGGCCGGCAACGCACTTGCGAACCTTCTGGCATGAGGACATGAATACCGCCGTATTACTTAACATCAGATGAGCATCCTGACCGTTTGCCTCCTTTTTCATTAAAAAAATGTCTTTGAATGATATATGAAAGGATTTTCGATTTAACTAAGTTGCGTATGTCAGCCAAAAAAGATAAAAGATCTATTTCGCAGTAATGGGCGGCTAACGTCGTTATTGTATGAAATAATTCAGACCAGACACATAATCAAGTTGGTCGTAAATTCATATGTTAAACTGGCAAAATACCAACATATAATATGGAAAAGACAAAGATTCATTGCACAAAATTCTTCGTGTATATAAGATTGTCAGTTTCATTCATTAGCTCCCATATTCAGTTTGCGTTGGATGCAACGTTTTACAATGAATGATGAGTTCAATTGACGTTGTGATTTGAAAGTCACTGAAACGAAAAAGAGACAGGCACAAATTCATAAGATTTAACGTTGGAGAAAATGAGATAGGATATTTTTTTCTAAAACTTCATACTATACTAATTCAAAACTTAAAAATTAAAATTTCATTCGTCTCATTATCTTGAAACCAATTTTTTTTCTAGTGTGAATTCAGACATACGTTATTTTGCGAAAGGATTGGTGTCCAGTGATTTCATTTCGGCTAGCAACATCCTATGACATCTAGGAACTCTAGCATATACGATTAGGCCTCCTTATCTGCTTAGAGTAAGCTAAGGTTTTTTAGTTAAACTCCTGTTTCCGTTCCCAATAATATCTACTGATCGCGTTTCTCGAAAAAAGCGTTTCCCTCATTCAACCATATTTAAATATTTAAGAAATTATTCATGCCCTGTTAAAAGTTGCGTTAGAAAAGTTCACCTTGGTCATGGAAGTTGTTTGTTCCGTGTACATAGTTCCGCAAACAAGAAAAGTACGCTCACGAAGTTGTGTTTTTACAAACGATATTAGAATTTTGTCATACTCCGGTGAGCTGCAAACTGACGTCCTTTGCCAGTCCTTTTTCAGTCAGTCCGATCTGTGGCATGTTCTGGGTACATTCTAAATATACTGCCAGTTCACAAAGGTTTAAAACGGACGAGAAGGACAAGCGAAACTCTCCTTGACTCTCCTAAATCGCCAAGGTTTTTTACAAAATGTTTGTAAGGACTTACAAACACGTTACACTCTTAAAAAGTATTTTTTATGCTATTTTTTAGGATCTAGAAATAACGGTAGAAAGTATATAAATATGAATTATATATAAATACTACTTAAACTTACTATATAAATATGAATTTCAGTAATAATATGTTATAAGTTTTTAATTTCTCGGGTTAGCTTGTCTGTTAGCAATGCTGTTTCGGCGAAAGGTGTAAATGACCTCGAAGAGTTTAACTTTACCATACAAATAGTTACTAAATACTTATAAAAATATAAGTTGTACAATAGATAGAGCATATTAATCCATCGTGTACTAACTAACCCATGGGTTATTTTAAGATAATAAAGGAATTGATGGCTAAGCAACAGTACAAAAAACTCACTTTTGATTAAAAAAATCGTTATTTCAATAAACATATTATTACTGGAGCCGCTGAATTTTTAAAACAGTGCAGTTATTTTGATTGGTTTTAGGACTATGCATTATTTAGTTTGAATAAAATTGCTTAACATATTTCATATTACGAGTATATCAGTCTTTTGTCCATAATGTTTAATTGCTTTGATTTCGTATATTACATAAGTCAAAAGGTTTCAGTGGTGAATAGAAACCGTGAAATTGTATGTAAAACAATACAATTATGCGGTTCCTGGGATAGTAGTCAACTCGTAGTTATGGCTGCTAACGAGACATTGAGAACAAAGACCACATACTTCGTTGTTATCCTATTGATCACGTAATAAATATAGACCGACACCGAAAGTCTATTTTCCGAAGTGTAACAAGAACGAATTAATTTAATATTGAATGCTTATTTTAAAAGTCTATACAATCTTTGATATCAAGAAAATGTGTTAACACGTAATGTACGTTTTGTAGATAGGTCGGCAGTGTTACCGGTTACTGCATGATCATGCACTTTTGTAAGTACAAACCTAATAAAGAACTAAAAATACTTAGAATCCTTATATAAAGCCTGTATGAAATATTTCAAATATTATATATAAAATAAAAATTAGTAATGTTGTTGATTTAAAACAAATTTTCGCTCATAAAAGTTCAAATGTAAAATTTTTCTTCTTGGGTTTAATGTTAGTAAAATCTCAGTAAAGTTTTAAAATTTCACGATATCATGTTTTCATGCAGTTTGCTACATGTGCTGATTAAATAAAGTTATTTTGAACACGAAGATGTTAAATTTTCAAAGTATTGTGAATTGGAAATAAGATTAAGTCGGCGGCGCTGGGTGACATGAATAACTGATCTTATTCACCGTCCTACAATGCACTCTATTGAATTTTTTGTAGATTAAAATATATATGGTATCTGTCTGGAGTATCATATGAATCGGGAATTAGGGGGATGCTTTATATCACTGTTAATCAGGTTCGTTGACTCAGTCATTCTTAATTCGAAAATGATTTGAATATTTACAGGTATATTGGTTTTATTTCTTGTTCTTCGTGTAAGCCACAAGTTAAGTAAAAGTCTCTATACCAAGGGACCAAGTCTACTAATGCAGTTGCTTTAAACTGGTGTTAAAAATCTAAATGTCACCATAATGGTAAAAAAAATACACTAACCTTTTATACAATTTTGGTAATCTCTTAATATACGAATGATGTTTGATAGCATGAGAGATTCGTGGTCTGTCTAATTCTGACATAAATTTGCTACTCAAATGTGTTTTTTAAAGAAAATGTTCCCGGCAAGGCTACGAGTACTGATGCTGTTTGACTACTAACGAATTCGAAAAAGAAACTCCATCATCCAAGGTTTTTAAAAAATATTTAAAAGTATGACATAATTAGAGTTAGCTTGAGCAGTGTTGGCCTAGTGGCTTTAACGTTCGACTCTCGTCCCTGAAGTCGTAAGTTCGATCCCCAGCTGTGTACCAATTGACTTTCTATATGTGCATTTAACATTCTCTGAAACGGTGAAAGAAAACATTGTAAGATAACCGGCTTGACTTACACCCAAAAAGTCGTGTGTCAGGCAGAGGAGGTTAATGACCTACTTGCCTTTTTGATTAGACAAACGATCATGAAACAGATACAAAAACCTGAGGCCCGGACGTAAAAAGGTTGTAGCGCCACTGATTTTTTATATAAATTGTTAATGCCAAATGTAAATAATGGTTTGAATAATTTTGATTTTCGTGCACTGAATATTGCTAATAGATATCTGAGAATGTATATAAAATGTTATGAATATTAGTATCCTTTCCCCGTAAATAAACGTTTTGTTATGTCAAACTGCGTACTTTCACAAGTATTAACATATGACATGTCATATGTTAGATAATAATAGTGTCATGTATATAATTTTAAAGTCATACAATGTTCGTTTCATTTTGAATTTAGCAATCCACAGATTTTTGCGAACATGAAGGATAAGTCTTAACACAATAGAAAATACCAGAATCGGCACCCTAGTTGGCACTGATGGATTTACCGTATTTTGTGCACAAATAACACAGGTTAGCTAGCTGAAGTAAAATACTGCGTGGAAATGGATACTTCAACAAGTAAAAACAAAACATTTGCCACGGGATATAATATAAAAGTAACAGATATATATTTTTAATATAAAACCATATAATATGATGAAAATAAATGGTCTAGTTCACTGCACCATATTATGTTATACATAATATGATTGATTCAGAGATCATTTAGACTATAAAAAAAAGGTCTTCAAACTTGAGAATTAACAGTAAATCAAGATTTAGAGTAATTTAATTTATTATATTTTGTTTGACTTCATCAGTACAATAAGTATATTTGAATAAATATTTTGACTTTGACATCGAACGCTGGCTGACTTAACTTTGGTGTGATCAGTTTAAATGTTGCATATTTGTGGCGTAAATTACTTTTACCTATCAGAATTAAGATTACTTTGGTTTTCTTGATTACATCAAATACTACGCTATACGGTCTCTTTCCCTTTAGGAAAATCTCGCAATCTTCTTTTATTGGACTACTTGTAACAAAATACGTCTTATATTACCGACCGTTCTTACGCCGAGTACCCTTTATCAGCTTTGTAGCAGATTTAAATCGACACAAAACACTTGTAAAGTATCTTGTAAATCGCATAGGAGTGGCAAAAATTGAAAATGCTCCACAGAAGACTGAAAAAGATATTCTGAGCGAAATGTAATTAACTTAAAATTAGCTTATGGTAGTTTATCTATAACTGGCTTTGTGTAAATCCACATTCAAATTAGTTAAGCAAAATGAAAAAGCAACTGCAATTGTCACGCGAATAAAAAATCGTATATTTCTTGCTCCAATTACCTACTAATTTTATAATTTACATTTCCTTTAGTTACAGGTTAATTCAAAGTAGTTATTTTAGCGTGCGTAAATCAAGTCGATTTTTATAATATACTAGCAGACTCGGCCAAGCGTTGCTGTGGCTAAGGTTTTTGTTATACTTATTACATAGTAGTAACCTATTCAAGGGAAACGGTAGGAGAACTTATGTGGAAGTTAGATAGCTTATGTGAAACGATGGTACTTTTAACACAGCGCCATCTGTTGGAGTTATGTCAACTTATAAACAAATAATTTGCTATAAACTAAAATTGCGACTACAATTAAAGATCTAAGCTATCCTATCTCTTATGTTGGACTTGACTGCTCATGGTTTGTCAATTTAATTTAAAATCGGTTAAGTAGTTTAGGAGTCCATCGAGCACAAACATCGTGACAGGAGATTTATATACATATATTAAGATTATCACAATGTATACTATATCTAACATCGCATAACTCTATATAAAATAACTATAAGCCTTATGCTATTCTTAGGTTTTGAATTCAATAGGAGTTTCAAACTTTATAAGATTTTAAATAAGAATTAATTAGTTCTAATCCAACTTTGCTTTGAGGAAACTTTATCCTTTTATGTTTTAAGAAGGATCGAAGGTCTTAAAACAAAACTCTTTAGTCATTTAATATTCTGTTCAGAAACTGACATTTTCGATAGGCATCCCTCGTGTTATACCTACTAGAAATATCTATAATATAGAATCGATTAATAATGTTTACCAGTTAAGAGAAAATTAAATTTAATAACAGCACCTATCTCGGAACTATGTTCTCTTAACAATTTTTTATTTTAACTCTGATAGTTTTTGAAAGTTTGAAGGGAATAAAACATTTTTGTTGCGATGTTTTATCGACAAGACTAGCGTAAAATGATTATTTTAATAAGGAAACAATAAACAATTACAGTAAAAACCGTTGACGGCGAAATCGTTTAGAAGAAAGTTTACTTAATAACAATGTCATCGGCTATTACGACTATCGGTTTCTACGACCAAATTTGAGTAGTCCCGTCGATGGCATTATGATTGTTTTTGACTGTACTATTAACACATTCAACTCTTTCGACACAGAGTCCCTTAGGAGTTGTATTCTACTCGCGGTATTGCGGACTACTCGATTGTGAGGAAGTTGCATGGATTTGACTAACCATATGCTATAATTACTTACATATTTTCATAGGAATTTGATAGTCTACATTTATTTGTGTGAAGTTGAGTGCATAAATAAAATATATAATTGGTTATGTTGTTTTACCCGGGAATCGACTCCAGGACTTCCACGTTTAAGCCATACGCATTATCAAGTCCTGAAAGCAGTGATTTTTTTTAATCGCTCTGTGGAAAATGGTTTTGTGATAGTGAAGTATGTAATGTTATTTTGTACATACTGAATCTGAAGCCTCCACATTAGTGTAATATAACTTGGATAATCACTAATTAGAAAAATCCATAGAAGCTTATATTGCCTAGCGATGGTTTACGATGGGCTTTGGCCTGACAATTTCGTATTTCAGTAAATACAATAAGGTTAGGAAGAACCCAAGTCGGCTTATGAGGGTTAATCCCTTCTTCACTGCTTCTACTTTGGGACATTCGACCGGTTTTAAGGTCGAAGTTCTATAGAAATCTTGTAAAAATAACTAACAGAGGGTAATGCATATTATGGGTCATTTACTTAAGACCTATGAGATCACAGACCGATATATAGACACGCCCTTGTAACCCTTCTGTCTTTGCGTCGGGTACAACCAGGAATATGAAGCAATAATTTGTCTACATAATAATACGGAATTAAGACAACAATGTTGTAGACACACATCTATAAAATGTTTCTTAGATAGATAAATACTATAGCTTTCATTATCCTCTATCTACATTATCATCCTATCTATAATATTATGTAAGTAAGGTACACACAAGATAGTGAAGTATTAAAGCTGGAGAATTTACTAAACATGTTCTGGTAACATAATATTTAGCCTCACCGCCAAACCAGGCAATTTCTTCCACATATAAATAAAAGTCGTAGAAGGCAGAGATGTGTTTAGAATGATACGTTCCATTTTGTAAGCCTATCGGCGTGTCATTGTAGGACGGATAAATAAAGTGATTGGTGAATTGTCATCGATCGAGCACATACTTTGCGATCACTGTGCGTGTTGCGTTATATAATGTAATGTTGTAACTCTAGATTAAGAATTTATAAGAGCAGAAATTAAGAATAAGTTCAAGGATTTACACAGATTGTTATTTATGTGTGTTTTTGTATAAGGCAATAAAGGATAAATAAATAAATAGATGTGCGAGCATTTACAATAATTGTGAATCAACAATTTTTTCTATTTACAGCCTGTCCACTTTAAAAGAACGCTTTGTGTTTTCTGAACAACTACACTTTTTATTTAATAACAATTTTTTACTGTTTTAACATGTGATGAGGAGCATGATATAATGTTTGCAGGTAAAAATTCTTGTCGATTTTCTGAGAGCGATAGAGAATTTATATCGACCTTTCTACATCTTGGATTTGAGTTAGATTTAACTGGCAGATGTAATTTAAGACGGATATTTTGTTTAACGTTCATACGTTTGTTGTTATATAACCTATGATTTCTTGTATTGTTGGTACATTTAACATTCTAATTACAGCAAAGGAATACACCCAAAACGTTCCATTCCACCAAGAATGCATGTTCAGCGTAGAATTCCCATATATTATAAGAATAATAGTACTTTAGTCAGGTTTCAGTCCATTAACTAAATATATAGGTGTAAATTACCTTAGAGCATCGCGCAATTTGCCTAAAGTGCGGAGTCTTGTCGTGGCTACTTTTCATTACCGAACTGGGCCATTTGTTATTTTCTACGTTGACTTTCTTGATATAACGTTATCTGAAGCGTGGAATGAGTTGTTTTCCTTTATTTTAGCTTTGACCGTAAACCTGAGGTTGCCCTGCATTCCGCCACGTCATACTAAAGTAGTGAACTGAAAACATTTCTAATAGAATTTTGAAAGTGTGGGTGCTTTATTGATTTATGCGTATTATTTACAATCAATGTTTTTTTATTGAAGGACAGACATGAAACAGGTTAATCTGATGTTAAGGCTCACCGGAAGGCTTGTCAGCCTTTTAAGAATTTTTACGCTCTCTTCTAGAAAGACTCTAAGTTGAATTGGTACGGTAATACTTTAGTTTGGTGCTGTAAAAAACGGATATAAACATAATAACACTTCATTTAGTATATAAATGTAATGTCTGAATTTTGGAGTTGGTTTAAATGTTAGTATACTTTTGATTTCATATTTACCAAGGCCCCTTTTACTATTATAATGATTGTAGTGAATTCATGCGTTAGCATTAAAGTAAAATATTAAAAAACTTGAAACCTGATTAAAGAGTTTTTCAATAATAATTTATCAAAAAAATAGTTTTCTGTTTCAGGTGCAAGTCGTCCTCTACGATTTATAACAAAAATTATCAGAGCTCAACGGGGTGGCAATCGAGAGCGTTGAAATTTGAAACGATTCATAATATTACGAGTGTGATTTATAAGGATTTCCCGTCCCCGTTGAAGTTAAACGTTTAAAATCAGTGAAGCCAGAAGGTGTAAAAATTTATAGCTAATATTCTATTGACCTATTTGATATACAAGCGAAGTCGGTGACAGGCGAGCGAACAATATTAATTGCCTAATATTTTACTCTGAATGCCCAATTTCACCCACTGATATCGATGCAAAAATTAATTTATAAAAGAACACAAACAGGCCTACCAGATGATGCCACCTCTATGGACATGCATACCATCAATGCTCATCTTAGAAGGGTTTTTACTTTGATAGCTGTCTACTACTACTACTATGTATAAGCCTGGCAAAAGCGTGCAGTTGAGGAACAAACTTTTTACGCATTTATTATGTGTTATAAAGTTATCTTGATCATAAGTGTCAGTCATTGAAAAACTTAGAAAGGCACATGGCAACATATGTTGAACTATGTAACATAATGTCAACATAATTATAAATTACTAGCGGATCCGACAGACGTTGTCCTGTCTACACGTCTTTAATTTCAAAATTTCAATTTTTAATAAGCCATTTTGATGAAAATTATTATTCAAATGTTATGACAATATCTAACGATCCAGCACATGGTCACACACGATATAACACAATGATAACAAAACTTTTTTTAAATTTCGGGACAGACTAAAATTAAAATTCGAATATTATTTAAAATTTGACACTGCGATGGTAGCGCCGTCTTGTGAATCTAAACCATTCCCAGATCCCCTTGAACACACACAAAAAATTTCGTCTAAATCAGTCCAGTCGTTTAGGAGGAGGTCAGTCACATACACACGCACACAAGAAATATATATATTAAGATTCAGATATTAATTAGTTAAAAAAAATAAAAGTTACTAAAAACTTAGCGTTTGCTTCTAACGAATTCCAAAATATGGGAAACAAAAACTTACGATACTTTCCTCCTAAAATAAAGGTAAAAATGCAGACGTTAGCCAATTCACTTTAATTCTACTTTATATTCTCTCTCTCAACTATCAATCAATAAATTCCAGAGGCGATCCACATACCCAGCACGACGCCGACGTAATTACATTCTTATAGAACCCTTCTTTAATCATATCATAAATATGAACTTGTTTTATATATTAAAATTAGTGACATATATTTACAAGCTACTTAATTTCTCATAAATGTCTCAGTGTATTTTCTTATAATTTCATAAAAATTGTCCCGATGTTTCAGAGTCAATTTGTGATTGGCGTAATGCTTAATTTAAAAATTAAATTTAGTTTACTGAATATTTAATTAATTCTTTTTGCATCTCGTATCCCTTTATCGTACTTAAAAATCTTATTACCCTCTTGGCTGCTCGAGCCATTTTCCTAATAACCACAGATTTAATTTACTTAGTTTTAGAGACAAAGTGGCATTGACACCCTCTATCAATCATTATTGTTATATTAGACCACATGACTGCATCACAGTAGTTGGTTTGGCACATATTACAAGTTGCGGTTGAGATGTGGCGTCAGAAACAGAATTATCCCGCTCAGTGATTGGAAATTGCGTCGGAACTATAGTTTAATCTAACCACTACCATATAGTTTTAATTGATTTGATTTTAAGGTTCAAGATTCTCAAGGACTGAATGGCTGATTAAAATGTGGATTAATTAATATATATACGTATGCCTATTTATTAATTGGAATTAGTAACTGCTGACAGCCATTTTGTTCTATTTGTATTAATTTTATTATTTTCTTGTTAGTTACAATAAGCAACTAAAATAATTCTAGTAATCACAATTCGTGAGCTTTTTATTTGAAATGAAACTTTTCCATCTCAGCTCTGCTACTTATCTGTTTAAACTTCTTAATGCATTTTTTATACTGGACCATTAAAACGCATTATGAAAGTTTTCAATAACAATTTTGTGTCTATGTTTATATATCGTATCGTTTTATATCGCTAATATCTTATATTTAGATGAATACTATATTTCATCTAACTACTAAGCTATCTACGATTTTGTTTTCTGTTTGCATAAAAAATTTGCATTTTACATTCCATTGATTATTCTTACTAGCGTTCTAAAATCGGACATATTTTAAAATAAACTCAAACACTGTTAGGAATCATTTGTAGTAAACGAGATTTATATGCACGTAGTCCTTGATTTAAGCTTCTTTGTCTAGATATAAGCTAAATTCCTGTTTATTGAGCTATGAAATTAAACAAAGGCACGACAAAAGCATTAATTACGTGGGCCTCACGTAACAACTTTCTACACTCCTGGTTATATCGTGTTATGAGAATACTGTTACTAAAACTAAAATTAAATTCCAAACGCTTTGCACATAAATTTTCACAGGCCATTTTGTTTTGTTGCAATCAAGGAGAAGCGTGGAGGGTTTTCTCTGTGAAATATAACTGGAGAATGGACAGGGTGACTTCTATTATGCCCCATATATCTACGTTCACGTCACTATGGTGAGTCGTGAGACGTCATTGCTCTTCGTTTTGCGATGCACAACTATTGTTTGCATTTAATGCGAGCTACTTTTGTATTGATGTTGTTCTAATTTTGAAAGTGAAATAGAATATTAATTTGAATGTATAGATTATAGAAGTTATAAATTATTTTGATGTGCGTGTTGAGGTTGTGTATTTGATTCCTGTTGTGGATTATTTATTTTTTCAGACACAGAATGCTAAACAAATATTTGCAAATTATATAAATCTACCGCTATTAAGAGAAACGCTAAATGTTCGTCTTGACGCCCAAAATGGCTATATACAAATATTTTATTATACTTTTCATATTGTTTAAATAAAATATTCTAAATTTGCCAAGGCCAAATTTCCCACCTACAGGCTATTTTTATATCGTTATAAAGCCAATTCAATTATGATTCTGTTAAAAGTTCCATTTGTATCCCAGCCGTGGAATACGATTTGCCTTGCAAAACAACTGAGGGCAACTTGTTTTCGTGGAGCTCCTAAAATATCTTCATTATAAAGAAAATTGCTTTGAAAATGACCGTTTACTTTTTTAGTATGACACTAAACAAAAGCAAACTTATGATTTGTCAGTTTCAAAAATTTTTTTTGGTTTATTGATTCTTAAAGCTAAAATAAAATTCAAATTTTTGATTTTAGGAATAGAACTCGTTTTAGTAAAATGTGATGAAATTTCTTATTACAGATAACTTTATTATATCGGTATATATAGTCCTCTACGCTATAATTATTTTGCAAAACAACTCTGGCTTTGTATGAAATTAAAAACCGCGTGTTTAGTTATTATTGAATAATCTAAGCGGTATAAAGTTGAATTCTAATTATTAAGTAATAAGAGAAAACTATTTCCTTCGCCCGCTTCCCTGGAACGAGTTTTACGAAATTAAAGGTTATCGGAATTTACTTTCCATGAACTTTGTACGCTGATGAACCTTTGAAAAACTGAAAATTTATTTTCTGTAATGGGTTGTAATTTTGTAAATAGGGTTGTCTGAAAGAAATCGCTTGTTAGCGATAAAGCCGCCCGTTGCATCCCTTGTAATTTTATGTATTGTGTTATTTGCGTTTCTTTGCAACGAAGTGTGTATAAAAATAAATATGTCAATGACGGAAACTTTAAAAACCTTTTTTTTATTATTGAAAAAAAGCTTGCCAACGCTTGGCACACTGTTACATAGCAAAAAAAATCACTAATTTCAATTTTAAATATGACAAGATATATAAATTATGAAAAAAATTTAAATATGACAAGGTGTATACGCATACACGAAAACATCTCATATTAAACAAAACAAAACAACTATTTGAAAAAACAAAAAAAAAACACTAGTAAAAAAAATAAACTTAAGAAACTAAACAAAAATCGATTTAAATGTGTGTCAGATTCCTTCACTGTCCAAGTTTAATTGCGAACATGAATATTTATTGGTGCGGGGTTCAAACACAGGACTTAGGGTTTGATAGTGTCAGGCAATTACTTGCATAGCACTGATAAATCGTATGATCTGTTTAAAAAATTTTTTTTTTTTTGTTATTTCAACTTTAGAATGCATTGAAAACCTTTATCTTAGCCTATAATCAGAGAAGTGTAAGTAAATTATTTATTCTAGAGGCAGTAATTTTAGTGTCTCACACACCTCGCTAGCTGTGTGTGAAACGACCTTCGTGTGTTTATACTTGAAAATTTTCTTATATTAAATAATTATATTAATACATCAAAAAAACCTTTCTGAGACCCTTCGTCTTATTATACAGGAATTATTAATTAAGAGTCTTTAACCATTGTACCCGTATTGGGCCTTTGTCAGTATTCAAATCAGTTAAAAAGGTTTTCTTACACCATTCGCCAAAAATAATTTAATAATTGTTGACATTCAAAGGTATTTAATTTAGAAAACTAATCAACAGAAGATCTTTCTATAATACCAGACATCTGCCGCCAAAGCACCCGAGTGGAAAAAGGAGCAGATGAAGGAGTCACCGTGCAATGTATTCTGCTCGTCGTTGTCCTGTATTACCAAAAATAAGATGATTTAGTTAGCACGCAAAACTCCTCTAACAATATTATAATGAAAGAGACTGGTAATGAGCTAGAATCTATCGGAAAAATTAAGTTACTTTAGCACTATGGTAGATTGTCAAACTAAACAAGTTTGTCATTAATCATCTTGACATAACCATCATAGAACTTCATATAAGTAACAAAATTCCAGTAAACATGGGTTCTAAAGCCAATTTTAATAGTGGTAATCTCATACAAAGTTATTACCTATATTCAGCTATATTAGCCTTAAAATTGCTTGCATTAAAACCCCTCGCCTCTATCGTGTGTCATCCAGAGAAAGTACAGCGTGCCAATATAAGTGATCTCAAGAATCTGACTCCTTTTTGGCTGGTAGCCGGTCTGTATATGACGACATCACCGGACCCTGTAACCGCTCTTACTCTCCTAAGAGTGTATGTCGTGGCCAGAATAATAGCTGCTATTGGCTATGTGACAAGGATACCATCAATGATGAAAGAATTAGCTTTTTTTGTATCATTCACGATAACCACATACATGGCTGCCTGTGTCGTTTTGAAGTATAATCACGCTCTGTGAACATTTTATGAAATTCATAAAGTAAAAACAGACTTACCAGCAACTTTGTTTGTGAGTAATTTCAACATTTAACTTTGAAATTACGGTGTTTCATATAAAAATTAAGTATCAAAAAAGAAAGTATCTAAGACAAGAATTCTAAAATTATTATTTGGTTGTAGTATATGTATTTCCTTAATAATATATATAAAATTAAAGTGTACAAAAGACTCATACGAAATTTTATTATTTTTCGACCATAGATTTAGTATAATTTGTAGGTTGTATAACTATAATGAGTAATGCCATCGCAGTATAAGATTTCTCTAAAACACTTGTACGTAATTTGGTATTACTTATAACAAAAAATCGATCGTAGCTGCTGAAGTCTCTAATTTAGATATGTAGGTCAAAAGATTCTGATGACAATGAAAGAAAATTAATCGGTGCAGTGTTTGGTTAAACAATGTCTGCGGTAAAAAGTTTCAACTATATAAAAGAGCATAAAAATAGACAAAAACATAACATTTATTACTAATAAAACAATAATCAAATAAAAAAAATGAAAAAGAATACGAGAATAAGTTTTTTTCTTTAAAAGAACAAGGCAGGTTTTAAGTGTGTATGTGATGTGGTTGTATTTGGCCCTGGCTCAGCATTATGCTGAGAAGCAGACTGATCCACAGCACTGGTCATTCTGCCAGAGCCCAAATTAAAGAATTGAATAAAATGTTTCCAATGAATTCCTACATTTTGGCATCAAACAGAACCAAAACTAGTTTAAAAGTATTAAATGAAACAAACCGCTATAGACAATCTTTGTACTTATAAATAACACACACAGACATATAAAAGTTAATAAAGTATGATGTAATTAGAGCTAGGTCGGAAAGCAGGGCTGGAATGGGTCTTGTAGCATATCCGAGTATCACACAGGCCCTAGATATAGTATATGCTCTAATGAGAGTTTTGCCTAGCGGAGCCGGTGGCCCAGTTGTCAGATACAATGCACCAACAATCCAAAAGGGGGCCAAGTTCTTTAACTCTGATAGATATGCTCTTCGAACGATGTCAGTGTTTGGGAACAGACCTTTATTAACCCATGTGAAGGCTGCAATGGGGCTCAAGGCGAGTAGTTTAACAGCGAGCAACGCTGCATGCGCCATATATGTTTGTGTGAGGGGTTCCTCCAAAGATATGGTGATATTCCGCATCTCTTCAGCATTTCATCAGGATTAAAGTATTCATTTTTAGGTCTTGACCTTTCAAAATATTTTAATAACTATGTTTATCTGTCACAACTGATGGTTGACATTTAAAAAGATTATGTGTTAGTGATGCTTAAAATAAGTTTGAAGTGTTGCCGTTAAAACATGACATTTATTCTTTTTAACAATATCAACAATAATGGCATGTGTAATTTGTTTTGTAAACATTTTTCTTTTCTTTTTTTTGTAGGGCAGTGTTGACTTTGTGCCCTCAGCGTGCTACTCTCATACCTGAGGTCGTAGGTTCGATCCCGGGCTGTGCACCAATGGACTTTCTTTCTGTGTGCCCATTTAACATTTGCTCGAACGGTGAAGGAAAACATCATGAGGGAAACCGACATGTTTTAGACCCAAAAAATCGACGGTGTGTATAAGGCACTGGAGGCTGATCACCTACTTACCTATTAGATTTAAAAATGATCATGAAACAGATTCAGAAATCAGAGGCCAAGACCTAAATAGGTTGTAGCGCCACTGATAAATATTATTAAACATTTTTCAAACTTATTTGATAAATATAAATTCCTTTATCTCAATAGCGAACCCGAAACAAGTAAACAAAAGGATCACAATTAGAATATTTATAACAGGCAGGACTTATTTAAACATTCTTCAAAGCAGATTTGCAAACTTGAGTTATATTAAACTCCTTACTTTAATGTCAAGGGTCTTTTGGACTTTTCATTATTAACATCTGACTGATCCTTAAATAGGAATTACGGTGTGAATTTATATACATTTTCTACTTAACTACTACGTATAAAATTATATATTACCATTATTTTTGGTATAAAGCTCGTTATAGCACCAATAAACGGTTATTAGTACCTGTTCTGGGCACAGCTTAACATAGATAACAAACACAGAAAATATGTCTGATCTAACCTTTATACCGAGTTTCAAGACTAGAATATAATTTAACATTATTTATGATAGCTAAATGAGGCCATATTAGGGATGGTTTCTTACTTAAACTTAATTTAACTTGACACTTTCCGTAGATTTTAAATGTCTTTTCGTATTTCAGTCTTGTAAAATAAATATTATTAATATTTTGTTTTGATTAATAGTGCAAATAAAAAAGACTCATTTTCTGTTTAATATATATATATATATTTTTATTTGGACCACTAAATTAATACACATGTTGGACACATGTCAACATTAACATACATACGAAAATATAAAAAGCGGTGTCGTCCCTAAAACATGTGGACACGACCAGCGAATCGTTCGAGTTCTTACTTTAATGTGCCGTTTGGATCAATTAAGTGTTGACTCCAAAGTTTAAAGTTTGTACGCAGATTGGGTGAGTTTAATAAAACAGGAGATTTGGCAAATTGTTCGAGCGTCGGCAAAATCGATTGATTAGTTTACTTTAAAGGAAGCGGAAGCTTTCGGAGCTCAAGTCAAATTAATTTATATTATATAAGCTAATTAATTCTGCTAATACATTATACGTATGTTCGAGATTTATTGATACATCACTACACATAGACATACCAATATTTATTGTTGTGTCGTATGTATGGTTTTCTTAAGGCCATTAAAGTATGTATATAGCTTAATCTAATAAAGGTTTTTATTAAGGTCACTTTATTAAAAAATTCATAACTAAATGTAATTGTAATTAATAATTAAAAAAGCATTGCTATGAACAGCCTACCATAGTAATATTACATACACTGCTCATATATGTAGATATGTGTTTTTCTGTATATGCAAATTTGTGTGTGTGTAACTTAAGATATTGTCATTCTGTAGAACGCTTTTGTTTTATAAAAAATTTCAAGCGAAGAAAATTAATCATCATACTGGGTACAATAAAATACCAAAGTATACGCGAACAGACTTCTAAAACTACCCAAAAATAAAAGAATTATTCTCTGATGATGGAACCAATGTCGACGCTTTAACTCGGAACGTTTCGTTTAAGACCTATAAATCTAACCTATAAATCTGAAGTTATGATTGATATCATGCAGCACTGCATATATATTCAATCTGTATACAAATCTTCTTCATTTTTCTTCTATAACTGGACGCTAGATTCAACAATAATTCAGACTTATTGGCTTTTAATATTTATATCGCATTAGCCCATTCGGGGAGAGCATAAAACTCAAAGGTCAGGAGCGATCCCATTTCAGAAATCTACGAAGTCGTATACTTTGTACGTGTGAGGATTATAAGTAAAGAAACCCAAAGCACCGGAAGTCGAAATAAGTTCCGAAAACAAACATCCCGAAAAGTTTTATACCCTGTTCATTTAATCCCGATAAGGACCGACTTGACCCTTAGCAACTTTATTTTGTATCAACTCGAATGTTTTATGAAAAAGTATGTATTGATTTAGAAGTAAAATAATAAAATAGTATTTGTTATCTATAAGCCCGTCTAGTTAGGCTTTAGAGGTCCTGAGTTTGATTCCCGGTGAAACAAAACCTATTTCGGGTTGACAGTATATCACTTTCCTTAAAAATATTGTCCTCGTCATAGAATGTTATTGCTAATAGGATTTAAACGAAGAGTCAGATACAGCAGCAGTAGCAGCAATGGGAACTTTCAAATACATGCTTTCCATTTCATCTTTGTAAAAAAATTGTGATGTAAATAAAGTGTGTGTTATTATTAATTTAAATTTACTGAGCCTCAAATATCAAAATACATATTTCGTATAACTACATTATAATTTCATTAGTACATTCTTAGCTACTTTAGGAATGATATATTACCGCCACAAATGATTAATACAGAAATGTATTTTAAGAAATCCTAAGGTACCATTAGTGCCACTTTATTTTTCGTTATAAGCAATGAAAATTTTAGTGAGTGAAAGAACCAACCGTATTTGTATGCATTGAAAACTAGCTCAGAATTTTAATACCGGGAATTTTGTATTCATAAGGTGTGCAACTTAGAACACATTTGGAAGAGACAAACTTATTTGAATACATTTTAATATCTTTGTGAGATTAAGGTCCTTTAAAACCTCATAATGCACTTCCGTATAGCTTTGCTATTCATTTTGCTGACATCGCGGGCCAAGCCATAAGATTACAAAGAAAAATATCATTCGAATTCACTAGGATTTAATGTTAGCAAACACTGGTAACTCAAAAAATATTAATAATAATGTATTAAAAGAGACTATTAGTTGTGAAATTGAACTTTATTTAAATTAGGCAATACTTAAGTTACATTTTATGAGGTAATGTTAGTTATACAAGGATGTTTTACTAAAAAGAAATAAAATTACACTCTTCATTTTTAAAAATTAACGATACCTACTCAACAATTAAAAGTTGAGTAGGTATCGTTAGTTAATCGATTCCCTTGTGAATTAAAGTTAAAGACCAGACAGTCTAAGCGTGGCGCTCAGAAGGTAGTATAGTTTTGATAAAAAGTATTTAAGGTACATTTTGAATGAAACTAATTTTAAATCACAACTGTCTTAAGAAATGCAGATTTTTAGCATATTTAATTTTTTTAACAGTAAAAAATTGATCAATAACAATATTTTATTATTTTATTATCACACGTTCATGATGATTCATATGATGTGATGAACCTATATTCATATGAATGTGAGATATGTTTTGAGAAATAAATGCCTAATGTTCCGATAGAAAATATTTTAAGGATGCTTCTACAAGTAAGTTAACCACCAATAATATGGTAAAAATTGGTAAAAATAATAATAAAGAAACAAGTTTTAATCACAACAACAAAGATCTTTCCTACCTTCATAATATTTACACATCGCGTCACATAAAAATCATTACAATTTATCCATCAAATGGTGTATTATGATATTCTTTCATGAAATAAAGTAGGGAACGTAGTAAGTAAGTAATAAATGATTTTGCTCGACACGATTCCTTTACTTTGTGAGACTTCAAAGGTCGTTACGCCAATATATTTATAGATATATAGGAATGATTTATTTAGCTTTAATGTGTATACAGTGTACAAACAACATCCCTTTTTTCGATTACGGTGCTCAGAACATTTATGTAAAATTAAACACTCACTTATTTAAAGTACATATTTTATAATTAGTGTTAAATAAAAGGTGGTTTGGTCAGAAAAAGGATACGTAATTATGATAATTATATGATAAGTTTTTAAGGGCCTGTTTCACAATGTATGGATAAAGTACCAAATAGCTATGCAACACATAAAATATTCGAAAGATAAGTGTTCCAAATAAGATACTTCGCGTTTTATGACGAATAGCGCTATCTGACAGTCGTGAAACGCAATAATACTGTTTATCCTACCAATAAGTAATAAATAGTTTATTTGGAACTTAACCGGACATTGTGAAACAGACCCTTAATGTAATTATAGATATCATTGCCGATAAGGTGTGTAACTCTAAACTGTGAATCTATATCATCAATAAAATTTAAAAGACGTGCAACCGTTAGCATTGGACAACTTAGCTACATACACGAAGATTATTGTTTAATGATATAATATATTTCTTTACTAGCTTACGTCTTGGGAAATATAGTTAGATAACCGAAGGTAGAAGTAACAATTAAAACACCTTATTCTAGGTCTTGTACTAACTTTTTTTATATTTTCCTACGATGCGTCGCAAGGCATGGTTCGCTGTTTAAGGACGTCCCTCACGTAGATTTTTATTGAAATTGCTACGACCACGCTTAAACTCATTAAACCAATTATAAATGATAACACGATATGGGGTTTCACTAAGAAATACTAATGGAAGCCTGTCGTAGCTCGAATCATTGAACGAAAATTTACCCGCGTTAGGTTTATTTTCACGATCACGAGTAACAAGAGTTTTAGATTTGCCGACAATTCATAAAAACAAATGACAAATAAATGCAATATACTATTAGGTTACTAAAGAGTTCTAAAATCGAAATTCAAAAACAGTTTTCATCAGCATCAGCAATCATTCTAACTGGCCAGTTCTAAATATTTTCAGTGTTACCCACGTATAATAAAAACATAGATTGTTACAATAAAATAGCCAATGTAATATCATTGCTGTAAGCAAACAACGTCACAACGGAGCATAACGATACAGATCAAAGGTTTGTATTACAAAGAAGGTTTTATTGTTTTTTTTTGACATATTCCAATTCAGGCTTTTTTATACACATTGCTACATGGATTTATTAAGAGTGTTTATACGTATAAATATTACATAAACTATATACGTAGGTATTGTATTTAAATAGGTACTAAAGAAAAACCAAAGCTGTTTTTAATTATAATTATTGTGTGACATTAACATATTTGTTTTTGTCTTCATATTACTGTTGTGTATATAATTAAAAGTTCTTTTACTGGTACCTATATAAATAAAAAAAGGAATAATAAAATATATTTTTTTATTTATTTATTCCACATCATTATTCTACCTACTCTAAGATGTTGCTAACTGGAAACCACAGCATAGCCAATTCAATATTTTTTGTTAAAAGTTTATTCCTTGAACTCTAAGGAACTGTATTATTCAGAGGAAAATTGGAAAACAAATATATGGAATTTGAATGAAATCTATGACAACAGCTTATGAGATATAATACATTCGACATATAAAATACTGCTCAAGTATTCTATCACTTCGAAAGTGGGATAGGTGACAAAACAGTTTACCCAAATAAAAGAGCGATAAATTTACAGAAGGAAAATGATCTATGAAAATTTTTCACTATATTAATGTAGTATAGGAGTTATCCCTTAACCATGCCGGTCTAAAACACTTCGTATCGTTTATCTATCGTTTTGACTTAATATAATGTTATTACTTATAGTACCTATTAAGTACATACCAACATGTGGAACATTTTGCTAGAGACTGTTCAATCCGGAATAAAAGCTGAATACTAAATTTAAATTAAAAGTTATTTTCTCTTCATAAAACCGTCGTCAGAGTTCAAGATAAATTAAAAAAAAAACCAAATTGGAATTGGTCCTGCCATCTTCGAGTTTTGCGCTCAGAAATATATTTTCCATATATTTTTTTTAATTGATATTGAAACAACTAATGTAAAGTTGGTTAACATACCTTTTAGTTTTAATATTTAGTAGAAGGATTACCTTCTTATTACCACTAACCCGTTGAACCACGTAGAAAGTAATTAAGAATAATGCAGGCAACGCATTCGCAATACGAAATTACTACTGTGCTTTATAGAAGCAATAAAAATTTAATCCGTATCTTCTCGGAATCGTCGTTTCGTTTAGAAACGAGCACTATTTTAGCAGCACAATTATGTCGAAGTAGTTCCATCTCCGAATGTTTAATATAATACAACTTAAAGTTCAAGATGGTACCAATTCGTAAAAAGCTGTCAATGCAACTCGGGAGCTTTCTGGTAATGTTAATATTCATGTGCATTATCACTTATCGTCAGTTGAGTAAATATAGTAGGTGTTTTTTATGTTATATGAGACTTCGGGCAAAGGGCCCATGGACACTCGCACTACCGGAAGGCTCGCGCGCTGCCGGTATTTTAAGAATTGGTATGCTAATTTCTTGAAGGACCCTTATTCGAATTGGAAATACTTCTGTGGGCAGCCGGTTCCACAAACTAGTGGTGTGCCCTTAATTGCCTTAAGAAACGCTCACTTGTAGAACGACGGACGTCAAGGCGATACGGATGGTATTTTATATTCTGCCTTCACGTCCTATGATGAAACTCAGCTGCAGGTATTATTCAGTATCATTCATATTAGTAAACAGTCCTGCCCTAACAGGGGACCCCAAATTGTGTCAAAAATAAATAAGTAATAATATTCAAGAAGTGAATAAATTTACAGACGAAACAAAAAAAAACAAAAAACATACGAAATTTCTTATCAAAGATAAAATTACATTATAAGTAATAAGTTACAATAAATGTTAATTTATTGTATAGTAGTTAGCTATAACTACCATAAACACTAACGAATAAAAGAACTTTTGCTTATGGACAAAAAAAAAGGTCCGTTATTATTTTTTGTCTTTATATATAATTAGTCAGTTCACCTCCTCTGAACCCTCTCCACTGTAAATGCGGTAGAAGATGCAGAGAGATCCCAATTAATTTCAATTATATGGGCTAAGGCGGCTTTGATTTCAGAACTCGACTTTTCCAAACCTTATTTATCTATTCCGTGGTTATACTCACTCCCAGTTAAGGGTGCGGTTTCAATCAAAATTTGTGAAATATATTATTTTGGTTTGGACAAAGTAAATTTGACAACTGATGCGGGTACTGTGGCGGTTGGCCAGTGTATCCCATTTATATGTAAAATAAAGGAATCCCCTGTTTTAGATAGAATCCGTAACTTTGAAAATGCAAATCGAGCGACCGGAAATTATTTCCCAGACATGTTTTGAACGTCTTGCTTATAGATTTGTTGTCATATTTATTATTTTACACTATGGTAGATGTGATTATGATGCTATTTACGGATATGGAGGAGCTGTATTCGATTTACAGCGAAAATATTTAACCTTTACCGGTGGAGTTATTGCAGCGTATGTAGAAAAAGAGATATAACATTAAATTTCTAAGCGAAACCATATAATTGCTTACATTACCCAGATGTAAATAAAAAAGTTCAACTTTTATAAGTACGCGATCTAGAAATTGTGTCTACAAGAACTATCTCCAAGTCTGTAACATCTGCTAAGTTCTACGGTTCATATAAGTGTTATAGTTAATTATGCAAAAGAAGACTTTGTTAGATGGATAAGCTTTTGTAGTTTTAAAAGTACAATAATAAAATGCAACGAAGGATTTTAAGTTAACAGGCTGCTTTTGTAGTTGTGCCAAAAACAGGTTGTGTTTTTATTATCCACAAAATAAGCTTTGTAATTTGTACAGCGGAGTGTTGCATATAAATTTTATGTAAAAATTAAAGCAATATATTTTATTATCTGAATAAAATTTTGTAAGGTATTTTATGCATATTGGATCCTACTAGAACCGGATACTCAACATATATGTAGTCTGTTACCACAGATAAGTATAAATAAAATGTAATAAGAAAGTTTCATATTTGGTAGTTTTGTGCCAACTTGTGATGCAAACATTTAGGTAAGCGCTTTCCTTCCGTTCATGTATCCCACGGCAGAGACTTACAAACATTGGAAGGTTCTCACTGTTCGTCAAATCTTCATTCTTGCCACAATACTACGCAAACACTCACTTCTCAAATATGACCCACACCTCAATGATAATAAGCGTAGAAAAAATGCACTGTGCCATACAAAACCCTTTCGCACAAGCTTTGCTCAAAAATTCTTCTGTTTTTTGGGTGATTACTTATATAACAAATTTTATTTGTTATATAAGTAATCACCAAACAGTAAAGTGTAAATAATTAAATAAAATAAATAAATAACAAGGTCAACACTTCTCTCTCCATATATCCCCTAACAAAAAATGAGTGCAAGAAGACGGTTACACTGTGGCTATTGGACTTAAACTATGAGGTTACCGAGAAAATGCTTATCATAACTAAATAGTTGAGCATAAAGTTTGACACAAATTTTATGAAAATTTTAGTTAATAATTATTTGGAGTATGATTGTGCAATATTTTTACGTCAATTATTCAGAACACACACATACACAGACACACATACACAAACACACACATACACAAACACACACATACACAAACACACACGCATACACCATGTGGTTTCCTTATAATTATAATTAATATAATTGTCTATTCTTTACATATTACATATTACATATTTTGTCGATCCGAAGTGGTGGAGGCCTGATGACCTGTAACACAGGTGCAAAACCTTTAACAGGCATCAGTCTCACTTAAGCAATAGCAGTGGTCCAAAGAAGAATGACAATTATTGTATATGTTTTTGTGAGAAATAAAATAAATATATTATTATATAATTATTTACTTTCAAATTCAAACGAATTCGTAACCAGAATGTAGAATATAGAAACATTTGTAATGTTTTCAAGTAAGGACGGTCCAACGTTTAGTAGCTATAAATCCCAATAAACCAGTGTTGCTACAACCCTTGTTCATTGCCTCAGATTTCTTTCTTATCTTATCTATATTTTCTGTTTCGTTTTTGAAGGCAAGTGACCAAACTAGGTGTGACACAAACCGAAGATTTATTGGTACAAGACGTAGCATTGCGTTTCGATGTTCCTTGAAGGTAAGAGCGTATGTAGTAATAGCAATGGATGCTAAAGGATGATTTTGAAACATTACTTTCCGATAAGAATGTTTCATTATGCTTGAGTAACAAATATCATATATCTTTTCGAAATATTATAAAACCCAAGCCTGGACACTTCAATCCTTTGTTAATATATCCAGTATTAATGAAATTGCCATTCATATTACCTTTCTTCTTTATAAGCACTTCTTTCCATAATATGGTATTGTCTTTATGCTATGTATCTGAGATCTTTTATCTTATTACAGTGGGAGAAATAGTAATACTGTAGTGTGGACTCAGTTTCCGCATTTGGTCTGTCGTGCGTCCTGGCTAAAGCCAGCCTAGATTCCTTACAGAAGTTTCCTGGTCCCTTCGCAGGCTTCACTAGCAACAGCTCCGACACAGGATAGTTCGTTGGGAAGCCACAGGCATGCATTCTAGGACTACGTGGTGAGAGATACAAAGTAACCCGCAACGTGTCTTACCCCCAAAGCTTTTATTAATATATTTATTTATTCGTCATTTTATTAATATTTTATATAATTTTTTTTTTCCAAATTATATATATTACAATATGTTACATTAGAAAACCGCTTTGGTTAGAATATATAATACCTCCATGTATTGTGCTGTACATAGAGGCATACCTACAAGTCGTAATATTGGGATAATCCGACGTTAAAGAAAGTTACGATGGCAATTACGCAACAAACTAACGACTCGAATTTTTCTCTTGGCGCAGAAAATAAAGATTAGCCAGTGGAAATAACGATAACGATGCAACCAACTTAATTTATATGAGATTTTTATATAATCACACCATAAATAGGTTTGGATAGGATTTGGAATAAAAATGGTTATAAAATGTTACACATCATGCCATGATAATATAACTATAACCACAAGTATACTATGTAGGATGAATTTAAGGAACGAGACTATCAGCCAAGTTAGTCAAACTAGCACGTAAATTCCGGACTATAATCTAAATAAATTTAACTATTGTCAATAATTACGACTTATATATATACTTAAGTATATTCTGTATGTAAATATACATATGCAAAATATACTTAAGTACCTAGTACATACAAGTACAAATACATACAAGTATAATACTTAATATACTTTACTTTTTTTTATTATCAGATATTACGCACAGCGGAGATTATGATTGAATTTAAAGTTCTTTATTTATAAAACCAATGTAGTTTCATATCATACTAAATTAATAAACATTCAATTTACAATATACGAGCGATAATTTATATATTTTGTCACCGCTTATTATTTATGTATTTGAGTACTGGTAAAGCCAGTGCTCGGTCAGAATTAATAAATAGATCTATCATTCACGATAAATCATGGCCATAACTTACCAACAGTAATTGAATCATTAGTTAGTTGGGCAATGAGTTAAGAATGATGTGATAATGTTTAGCATCACGCCATCTTGCGTGTTGTGCTTTCCATAAGTTTATTTTGTTTTATTAACCGTATAACTAATCGTATAATAATTAATCCTTTTTTTTTCTGTTGACAACAATTTTTTTTATTTTTTTTTATTTACGCGAAAATCATATTAAATATGATTAGACAGAATTTAAGGCATTTAATGTTCCCATAATGTCAGAGGTTTTCAGTTTGACTTATGACTTGGACTTTTGTATGTATGTGATATCGTTCTAATTGGGCGTAATTGAGTATGATGATATATATATGTATATATATAAATTATTTATCATAGTTATAATAAATAAACAGTCAATCAAGCATTAAGATTTTAATTTAGATTGTTACTTAACCATTATAAAATCTATTCAAGTAATTAAAATAGACATATGACTCTTACAAATTTTTCAGAGTGTAGGTCAAGCTAATGAATCTTTTGAAAGAGATTTTTCCTAATGACGCAATTTGTTACATACTCGTAGAAAGATATTTAATTATTAAATCTACATATCACGGCAACCTTAAGGCGTTAGATAGCAAAAGAATATCGCTTTTTAAGCGTTCTAGTGACGAGGGCTGTCCCAAGGGCAAAGGCGAGTTCCCAGTTCCCAAAATTGGTTGATTGTTGAGTGCAACGCGACTACTAAATAGATCAAGAAAGTTTAATCTGAGAAGAAAAATAAATAGGATGTCACGGTCCATGCAAGGCAACCAATTATTGCAAGTAGATCTAAATGTATATATTTATTTATTTATACTTCGTTACATTTATAGAAAAACAAATAACATTATACATTAAATTAATAAGGAATGCAACGGGCGGCCTTATCGCTAACTTGAGATCTCTTCCAGCCAAGCTTAGTGACAAAAAAAAACTAAAAAAAGAAACAAATCCATTATAGAATCACCAACCTTAATCTTAAATAATACATAAACAATTTCATAAAATAATCTAAAAACTAAAAAGCTAATCTCACGGATACATAAACAAATAACACACAAAATAATAAGAAATACAAGAATTACAAAAGTCAAAAGATTAAGCAGGATAAGAGTGTTAAGTAAGTAAAGTTAAGAAATGTTTATCTAGAAGATTTTAAGGAGCCAATCGTTTGGAGTTGGGCAGCCTATTTCACAACTTAATGGCTTTATTTAATTGCACAATTTCATTACTAAGCCAGGCGACTTCTACCACAATTTCCACACATAAGCTTTTTATCGAGTATTATCAGATTTTTTGTTTGATCACAGAGTGCGAATTCAATTTTTCAAAGTAAAACCTTCATTTGCAGGTGTAAATAGTCTCAAACTCGTTACATTAAATTCTTATTTCGAGGCTCAGCACTTTAATTAAGAAATCCCGAATTGTAAGGCCGAATAATGCGACCATTTTCCATTATAAAAGAAGACATTATTACTCAGCGGCATTATTACTATAAATTTTCAGGCAACAATCGTTAGATGCTTACACAAGCGATGCAATTTAAACACCGTCACTATCTTTTTATATTTTTTGTAACCTTTTTTATACCAAGGTGATTGATATAAGAGGAAGACTCTGAACGTTAATTTTTGTTATTGTTGTTATTTTTAACCGTATACAGACTGAAAATATTTGAAGGATCTTTATCCTACATTTATGTTATCATAAATTGCCGAAGATTAAACAACACTCTTCTTCTCCACGTCTTTCCTTCACCTTTCTTTAGATTTACCGTTTTGTATGTTATCTCGCAAACTGATCTGATGCTGGCTTAAGTATTAAATGAAACAAAACCCTCTAAGTATTAGTCGCGTTAGTAGTCTTTAGGTAGGTAGGTAGGTGGGCTCAATTTCCGCAACTAGACTCAAATTTGGTCCGTTTTGCGTATAGCCCTGGCTACTTAAGCCAGCCCAGCTCCTTCCAGAAGCACAGAAGTCTCCTGGCACTTCATAGGCTAGTAGTCTCTATTTCCTCACAATGTAAATACATGTTACGACATTGCACATTGAATGATTCCATTAATTGGTGCTATTTAGGGCTCGAACTCTCAGGGATGTCCAGAGTCGCACGCTGTAGCCACTAGGGCAACATTTCTGTAGTCCCTACATAGAAGTAATTTAATTTCGTAAAATTAAAACGAATTGTACGAGACCTGTAACTTAAAATAAATAATAGATGAATGAATTGAATTAAAACGCCGTAGCTTTTAGAGTAGTTGTAGTATATTTGCTCAAGTCACAAGTAATTGTTCTCAGAAGCAAAGTGCATTAGTACACATTAACAACGCCTTACCAGGTTTCAATTTACTTATCAAGTTAGACATATATTGCTCTTAAAATAATAACGTGAAATATAAGCTACTTTTCAAGGAAAAATCGAATGCATTAATCTTCGCAAAAATCATCATTACAATTGGATAAAGTTATTTGGAATAATACTTTCTAGTAATGATTTGGTCCATAATTTAGTCAATATTTTTACACTGTGTTATAAACCCAGAATTAATAATATCTATTATTGATAGCTTTATAGATGTGCCCCAGGTCTGATCACGTTAAATTGAGGAAAAACTAAAACAACAACTAAACAAATTCACGATCCGACCATGTACACTACGAACATGGTCGGTTCATGAATTTGTGGGGCGATGGGCTATTACGGGGAAGTCCCCAAGTCGATAGACTGCCATCGATCGATTCTTCTTCATGTCCTATAACCCCTAGGTCGGGCAGAGGGCGTCCACAGCGAGTCTCCATTGCGAACCAACCAATAACTATATTTTATTATAGCCCTGGAAGTGGCCTATTGCTTTAGGCAATAGGCCACTTCCAGGGCTTTTCGGTAAATGGCTATCATTACTTTTACTATTTTACTTATATGTTTTTATATAAAATTTGAACCAGTAGTTTCTAATAATAACGCGTTCAACCATTTTCTTAAGGTTTTTAAATGTGGTATTTATTTTCTTTCGAATTTGTATGCTCTTTTATTGAACGACCCTAAATCAAATTGGTTTGGAAATACTTATAGTGGGCAGCTGGTTCCGCGCGGCAAAAACTGCCTTAAAAACCACTCAGTTATGGAACGCCGGACGTCGAGGTGATACGGATGGAATTTTATATTCTGCCTTGGGGTGATGATGAAACTGCAGAGCCACATCTCTCGCTACTAGTTAATTCAAAAGTAATTTAGAAAAAACAGAACCTGCTTCTTTCTGGAACTATGTGACTTTACTGACCTACTTTAAGCCAGTGACGTTACCTTATATGGACCTCAAATTGCATCCATTCATCATCATTTAATGACAAGTAAGTAATTCAAGACGCTGTCTGATTTGTTTGATTGCGAGTCGAACTGTGGACCGCAGCGTTTCGAGTCATGCTTAAGCCACTAAACCAACTACGACTCCACTTAGACTGATGACCGTTTTGTTCTCATTTTGCGATACAAATATATAATGTTACATACATTGTAGCAAAATGCCGTAGGCGTTAATTGGTAGTTACTTTTAATTAAGTGCAGTTTCAAAGTGTTATAACTAACATAAGTTGCGGTAAACTATAGGTCATTCACCCGAATTGCATGTTTGAAAGCATAAAGACTTATCATTTAATATATTTAAATACAGAAAAGCTTATTACTAATACTGCTTTATCTTCAGAAAGCTCATGTTGTTTTACTTCAAAGGAAAAAAAGGCGATGATAATAAACAGGAGGTTAATAAACAACCCCAACAAAATAAGGCAAAATATGTTCATGACGTCTCAAGCACAATAGCGCAGCTCTAATGAACAATTTACACTTTATTAATTTGGGGTTTGAAGCGGTAAATTAGCTTTAGTCATATTATTTTAAGCATTTTTGTTTTTTTTTTATGGTTGTTTGTATAATTTTTCCCCTTTATAGATTGCTTATGTTCTAATGTAATTGATGTTTTTTTATGTAATTAGAGACAAAGGATGCGGAAGGCTCGCAAGTGCGGTTTACCGGCCTTACAGAATTGATACGCTCTTTTATTGAAGGATCTGTGTGTATGTGTGTTAAATTTCATATGACATATTTTATTGTATTTAAGACATACAAATAGTTTAAGAATGTATAAATATAAAAATAATAACATTGTCGTACTGTTTGAATGAACACTCTCGCTGAGAATGGTTACTTATGGTATTTACTTGAAACTATAAACTTGCTGATTCTTACAAATATTATAGATGAAAAAGTTTTTTTGCGTGTTGTATAACAAATAAGTAACAAATTTTATCAAACTAAAATAAACATAAGCTATAGTCGATATAACCATCAATAGCACAAACAAAACAAATAAGAGTTCCAAATAACAGCATTATCGTAACAATCCCTTTCATTACGAAAGTAATGAAGAAAATCTGTTAAGACTGCCTTTTGTGTTATGATGATTGGTTCCGCTATATAATTTTCAGCAGCCTGCTATTTAGTGCGATTCTCAACCATTGCCTTTCGGATATCATCGGATATGTATCGATGTAAATGGGTTCTTACAAGAAAACTGGAGTTTTTGATCTAAGACCTACAAATTTACCTATATATAGACCTATGTAAGGCAGATCATTTACTTTTCGTATATAGAGCATGGGGCAAACTAGGATGTAGTTACGTGATTCCGCGGCTTAATGGCCAGAAGGCTCGCAAGGTTAGCCTTTAAAGAATTGCTACCCTTTTTTATTGAAGGATTCTAATACGAATTGGGTCGGAAATACTTCAGTTGGCAGCTGGTTCTACACAATGCAGGTGTGCGGTAAAAAGTGCCTTTGTTGTCAAGGTGATACGAGTGAATTTTCGTATTCTACCTCGACGATGGCCATCTGCTATTTATCACAATATTTCGAAATATAATTTAAAGGAATAATGATTTCCTGATACTGACCCTGTGATAGGCCACCAGTGCACAACGCATAAAATCCAACGTGATAATGTCCTAAATTTTTTACCGCGACTAACTCATCCTCACAAACAATGCGTCAATCCAAAGGTCGTTGGAAATCCCTAAGCTGTCGAAAAAACATTATTATTAAGGAACCCAAAGTGCCGTCGCGCCTACTGAATAATACCCGCTATTACTTGAAGGACGGACGTAACTCATACATAAATAATAAATTAAGAGGGAGTCACGCGAGTTAGCGGATATTTTTTAAGGTTTTAGAACTTGATATTTTTGTTTAAGCGCACTCTGTAACTTTAAATAGCGAATCCTGACGTTTCTGGAAGTTTTTCGCTGTAGGCCTGAGACTTGAGGGTATTTTTTATTACAGCTCAGAACGCGCATTGTGTAATGTAACCTGTTCCCTGTGCAGCTCTACAGCGTAGAATCTTGGTGACAAAGAATATTATTATGTCAAAAATTAATTGACCCTTTTCAATTTGGTTTATTTTAGTTCCAATTATATTGTAAAGTGAATTCGGTCGATTATATAATAAGTAAGCGAATATAGTTGCAATCTGTGTCAAAATTTGGAGCTACTTCATCTTTGTTGTTTACGCACTACATAAAGACAGCCACCACTCCCGATGGGAATTTATTCGCTAAGTTATATTTATTGATTTTGGCGAGAAATCACAGAAGATTTATCTTTAAAGAAATTCATCTGTCTAAGTAATACGTGATGGAGAGAATAGTCACACAAACGAGGAGTGAGTACGTCAATACGCTATAAAGGAAGATAGAAAGTCAGAGGTAGAAACTGACAATGAACGAAAGGAATAATCTTGCCTAGTAACAAGAAGGACGGAGAGACTGACAGGGATAAAGCAACAAACTAGAACATTGTCTCGAAATAATGACTTGAATTTTAACAAAAGCAGGACCTGGAGATAAATTGTTGAAGAAATTGACGTCAGGGATACTGACATCCTAAATTAATTTGAGAGCGATACCCGTTCAGCCCCAGCTCCCAGCGCGCGAGGAGACAGAGGCTCGACTCGCACCGCACAGCTGATGTCGTTGTTGCCGAGTGTTGTTGAGTGTGAGGGTCGACGGTGACACTCGACACGGCCCTGCCTTGAGGGCCCTCACTAGGTGCCCTAATGTTGTTTTTTTTCATGGCGTTGCGCTTCTTGGTGTAGGAGTACCGTTCTCCAAGTCCATTAAATTATAATGACACTGGCAGCTGATACCAATACAATATTCAACTGCCTAGATGTTGACTGCGATATAATTTGAATAATTTAATTCTTGTCCTTAGTCAGTGCTTAAGTGAGACTAATTTGAGCTAATGCTTGCGATTTTACATAATGTTACACTGGGGTAATATCATGCAATACTGTAGAATATTAAGCAGCTCTAGGGCTTGACATATTCACCTCATATCCATTGATCGTCAGGAGAGAGTCTGGTTGATTACAATTTCTCTTGTCCTATGTTGCAAGATTTTAGAATATACATGCCTTGCGATAGAGAGTGGGGAGGTAGAAAATTTCTGTCAGAATATACCTAATATAAATAAAATTATTATGTTTAAATTAAATATCAAGGCGTAACTTACTTAGGCGTACTTTAAGAGTGAATTGACTCTTGCAGGTGTCAAATGAAACATGACATCTGGAAGAGGGATTTTCAGATAGGAACGAAACTTCTCCTCTGAATATTATTTAATTGAAATAATCTAATTTCGTTTGATGATTTCTAGCTTTTATCGCTAGAGCTACATTTTAAGCCGATCGTAATTAAAAATTGATGAGTCGTAAAAAAGTTTATTTAAATTAACTGTCCTTTGAGTTCCCTTGCTCCGTTTGAAATAAATTAAAGTCTAAGATACTCTCAATTCTCTTGTTACAGTACTGGGTAATATATTTATTTTTTTGATTTTAATTATTTATATTATTACTTTGTAGGTTATGAAAATAGTATATACTGCATAGTTTATAGTAAATAGATTTCTACATAAAATACTTTTTCGAATTCTTGTCATTTAGGACCCAAAAAGCTATCAGTGGACACGTGGGCAGAATATGTTTGAGGTTTATTTACCAGAGATTGTATCAGATTACAAATGTCACGGTCTCTCCCTTGATAGTGGCAATTTTTAGATAGAATCTTAACGCAATTAAATAACTTAAACACATATTTTATTTTTATTGCTTGTTATTTTCGTATTAATATTGCCTTATTTAACTTTCTCATCATTAAATATATTTCAGATTTTATCGAGAAAGTTGCTATAATTTTTGAAACGGGATCATTGAAAGCGGACGCTTAATAGGGTGTTAATAGGTTTAGGTATAAATTATTACAAGGACTCTTAATACACCTATAACCTATAATGTTCGGAGCATTATTTTAAAGGGTCCTAAAACAAAAAATCTTCTGCTGAATCTGAAAGGGCGCGATGTCCTAATCACAATAATTATTTTATTAAATACTTGTAGCGCCACCTACATTCTACGAATACAATCACTGCGATGACGTCATTCCCTGAAACGGGCTATAGAAGTTATCCCGACCGCAAAGAATATATACATTGAGTCGCTGGAAGAGCAGCACCTCTACATACTTATACAAAACCTGCCCGCGGTATACTTTCAATTGGCAGAAACTATACATATAGAGTAATATAGTTTCAATGGTTGAATGAACTCATGACTTATGAATGTGATATTGTTTCGAAACGAATGAGGTCCGGTTTATAAGACCTTGCATTTGACATTTATATTTCCGGCTTAAACATAAATCAGGACCTACAAATCATATTTTGCAATTTTACAACATTTTATTGAAATTAATCACAGTGAATGTATGTCAAGTAATCTAGTCAAGTTAATAATATACTAAACAGAATATAAACTAATGACTGTTTTAATTTTCGCCTATGAATAGATACAAAATAAACTAATTATTTTACTAGTTTGTATAACAATTAATCAAAGGCATAAAAAACTTTAAAGGTATTAAGGTACATGTACACGGAAACTCATTTCGTATGGGGCAGACACATTTCTTCGTTTGTTTATTTTATTCCGTCATCCTGCGTTGTCGCACTCACTCCGTCTCCTGTGCCACCTCTCTCTAATTGCTGGCGAAAGCTACAGCAGATCATCCTCTACTCTGTTGATCCAGCGGTACCTAGTGGTACTGGTCTCAGACTAATAGGCAGGCAAGCTTCGGTTTCTCGGCGCAATCAAGCAATAATTTATTACAACTGATAAGTTGTTCCAAATAATTGGATCGCCAAGGGATGAAGCCCTGAACAAGGTTTATAAAAATTTAATTGAACTAATATATATAAAATAATTGCATCAAAACATAACTTGCAAAAAACAAGTTCCGCATCGAAGTTCTAGTACCGTAAAAGTTGTGAGATAAATGTTACACCACCTCACAACAGGACTATTTGATTATAATTGTCTATATAAGTGCTTTAGAGTTTAGATGATCTGTCAGTCAGTGAGTTAGGAACAAAATTATGAAATTTGACTAGTTATAATTCTTAAACTATTGGTTCAAATTCTATGAATTTTGAAATATAAAATGTGTAAACAATGCTTGCTTAGTAACTCAGGCTTTTAATTTTATCCACAACGAAATGATAGGAGGATCGACCGAGCCTCTTTTTTGCACAGCTTCGCGAGCGCACTAATAAATTTGTTGATGATTTGATTGATTATATCTTTTTGACAACCTGACTATTAAACAATGTAAGGAACTATATAGACCAGGGTAGAAGCCTTTAAAAATAATAAAAAGTGAAAAAAAAAATAGCAGGATGGGAAATTTACGGGCGATCTAAGGAATATATATGTCATTAAATGTTAAACGTCATCATCAATATAATAATGTAAATTACGAGGAAGCTTCTACATTACTGCATAAAATAAACACTTTTCAAGTATAATAAAGTTATTTCAAATAAGTGTTCGCGATACATTCAAATACAGTAACATTAATAAATTATTTTGTAAAGCTCTATTCATTTATAATAAATTTCAATGAAAACTTTATTATTAACGATAATATAAACGTTCATTGCAGATAACAACTACGTACTTTGACCTAAACGTATTACCTAAATGAGAATTGTTCTATTAAACACATAACTAGTTTATAAAGTTAATTATTGTAGAATTAATCTCTATGACATATGGACTAAAAGGGTCAGACGTTTTAGGTTGCTTTATTTAAGCTAATTCCTCAAAAAATTATTAACTATTTACGAGGCTTCTGTTACGGGATTTTATTTGTCTAGCCTCGTAAGTGTTGTATGTAGATTAACCGGTCCAGGGAAATAACCTCACTAGAACCTTATTCTGCAGCAATTATTTTCTTTAATATAGTTGGTAAATAATTATTTAGGATTAACGTAATCCACATTTGTAGTTTAAAAAAATATTGCTGCCTAATATTTTTACTTATATTTAAAGTTTTAGTAATATGTTAGCGGTCTGCTGGAAGTTAATAAATATTACATCCGACTGAAAACCATTGTCATGGCAACCAAAATTCACGATACATTTTATGACACGTTAAACATATTCTTTGAGAATAACCCAGTACTAAAGTGACGCTATAAAAGGCGTGGACAAGTCTTGCGCACATTTCGTCATCACATTCGCACATGATGGAAAGGTTGTCAGCACTCTTAATATTTTATTTATTAGTTGTTGTGAACACGCGTAACATTGCATACTATCCATTTTTCCACGACCCGGATGCTATAGTTTTCGAAGGACCAACTAATTATAATGAGACTCACGAGCGTAATAATCAAGAGGACAGTGATAATGTGAACAACATTTACGATATAGATGTAAGATTCGGCCAACCAGATGACTGTCCGGCGGGATACGAAAAAGTTGGTGATTTGTGTTTTCCCAATGATTGATTTGCCATTTTATAAATGTGCCTTAGTGAATTCGCCCTTAATTTGGACGTATGAAGATGGAAGTATAATCGGTTAGAAGTGAATAATGTGTTTAAGTACTCTCTAAAGGTATTGATACTGTTGTAATTATTAATATTATATGTTATTTAAATCATTGTATTTTTTATCTAAAACACCACTTTGCAATTTTAGTATGTTCGAGCAGCTATATTTATTGAACAAACATAATACAATTTACTATGCAAACTTGGCTCATCTTCGTAAATCAATGCGATGAAGGTCATTTTTTATACGTCATAAAATATTATACTAGTACCATGCTACATACGGTATTGTTTCTCAATTTGGTCGGCGCTAAATTCAAAACCTCAATTTCGGTCTAAGCTGTAACATAAATCATTGCTGCTTGGAAATTTTTAGATTAGTTTTTAGACTAGATTTATAGGAATTGGTTTTGTTGTGGTTCCATTAGTGAAACGAAAGGTTATTGAGAATCAAGTTTTTCGATGTCTACAATTTGTTGTTGCTTGTAATTTTACAAACATTTTTAAAAACATTTGTTCCTTTGATATTTTATCTTTAAGCAAGGTCAATTTCTAGGTCTTGCATTCGATGATTTCTCTTGACCGCACCGAGCCAGTGTTTGTTTGTGCACGTAAAATTGTGTCTACCAAAATTTAAACATATATCTTCAGTATTGAGAATTGTACGTTTAAACAGTCTACTGCAATGTTATAAATTATTTTATAATTTAAAAAAATGTGTGCGTGTACTAGTGTACATACGTAAGAAGTGAAACTTCATTGTTACCTTATTTTTCGGAAAATAATCTACTATATACAACTTTACAGAAATTGGTTAAATCAAGTTTAATTAGAGAGTTATTAAATAAAATAAAAAAAAACTAAATATAAATTCGTAAGTTTGTTAATTTTTTTTAAATTAATTAACTAATTTTTACAGAATTAGATTTTTTTAAATTTTAATACAATGATTACTATCGTTGTTATCGTTATTATATTTGTTATTAATGGCTTTTAATCTCTTCGAATCAATCTTGAATTAAAAAAAAAACAGAAAAAGAAGGCGCGTAACGAAAAAATGTGACGGTAAATTTGTTTCTAACTCTGATAAAGAAGTTTCACTTTAAAAATCACAGGGGTTTATTAAAGAAATATGTATTCACTAGTTTAAAGTAAAAGCAATTTAAAATGCGGCTGATAAGTTCGATTTAACTCCTAAACAGACTCATTGTAAATCCTGAGGCGAACGAATTTTTTTGCTTTCTCTGCAAGAGTGTGGTTAACGAGAAATAACATTAGTTATTGAAACTAGTTTACTCATAGTGAATAATAAAAAGTACCAGTTTGGATTCAGATCGTGATCATACATCAAAAATAGAATAGAAAAATAATGTGTGTACATATTATGTTATGTTTATGAACGAACGACCACACATGTCATCGTTAATATGTAAAAATTATTCTGCGAACTACGTAAAATCAAGTTAGTTTAAATTGCATGTAAGCCAAATGAGAGAATTATTCGGATATATTTCATTCGTGCAGTGTGGCTTAATGGCGTAAGCGTGCGAGTATGGACCTGCAGGTTGTGCCTTCGAGTCACTTTCCAGGTCCATTGTTCAGTAAAACATCGTACCGTAAAGACCATCAGACCGTAAAATCAACGGTGAGTGTCAAAAAAGACAGCCTATTTGCCTATTTAAAAAAATGTTGTGTGGTTTTATGAAACCACGGTAAAAGTAAAACTTTTTTTTCACATTATAGACATTTAACTAAAAATTTGTGGAATAATATTCCATTAAGCGTATAAAATCGCTTTATCAATCTTAATTTTATACTTGGAAAATTAGAATGATAATGGGACTAATCAAAGTAGACTAAGTCTGCAACTAATATTTTTATTGAATTCTGTGTCTTAGAGAGTACGACATACATTATACTTAACAATTATTTAGATTACGCTATTTTAATACACATATTAAAATAGCGTGGAGCACTGGCACAAATGAATAATAGTCTATACACTACACCGTCAGCTGCTGCGAACTATGTGCGCCATCATATTGGCCTTGGCTGCTATGACGAGCGCCTTTCACTTTATCCCTACTCCGCAGCCGACCGTCACGCAACATGCGCCACACAGACCAAAACTTTTGAGACGACGTAATAAAAGTTTCAAATTTTTCAAACTTTACAAATAATCAGCTTGAGATACATTACAGTTAATATGTCTCAAACGACAAATTAAAACAGCTAACTGAATAAAGTAATATAAAAAACAAACCTTACCTTAGAAATAATCTCACTTTATAATCACGAGCTTACAAAAACGCCGTGTTAATAATCTTGTTACCTGTATATTTGAATTAACGTCTCAAGATGTGAGACGTTGAGTGTTAGGCAAACATCATTAGTATTAATGTTCATTTAACTTTTTTTACGACCTTTGTACGTGTAGCTATTTATTTAAGTTAATCAGGATGTTTTATGTGATAGTTTGTGAGTTTATGTGGTATACTTAATAATATTTAAATGAAAAGACTAATATGAGACGTCCTGATAGCTTTCAAGAGATATATATATATACATATCTTGAAGGCTACCGGGTATAGACATTTCAATTCTGTTACGTCTTGTATATTTTGAAAATACCTTGTGTAGATACTAGCTTAAGAAAACAATCAAAATCATAAATACTTTATGTCTACCTACAAGTCAAAATAATGTAGTTTTATATATATATATTTATTTGCTATTAGCCTCCAGCAAGGACTTTGGTAATTGCCAGGGAGTAATTCAGTACCGGTGGGTCTAAAACATGCCAAACATGGGTTACTCATAAAGAAGTTGGTGAATAACTAGAACCCACGATGGTTGAAAGGATACGTTAGACTGACTGCTCTTTTTCTTTGTATAAAATAATTTATAATACTAAGTTAAAGTATATTATATCTACTACATGCAAATTTACTAAGTTTACCTATTCAAACACTTAGAATAAAGTTTTTCGAGCTTAAAGTAAAGGCTTCCATTAAAACAATCCCATCTGAAATTTAAAAGTTGACAAACATTGAGAGCTTTTGCAAATAACATTGAAAAAGGTTTTTAATCTAATCGAAATCCCTCGAAGCCTTTGATAGTGTGATGGTTACGGTGCCCAAAAAAGTTTTCGAATGCAGTCACGTTTTACAGCTCACAATATGCAAAAAGGAAGTGTCAATTTGCCGGAACTCTGAAATACTGAAACTCTCAAATCAAAATCTTCTAACAGCAATCATATGAAGTATGAAAATATTTAGATTTATTTAGAAGTAGAAGGTTACTTAAGGTATTTCTTGGTTCAGTCACCGTTAGTTTTTAATGACATTGGAAATACAGTTTTTGCTTTTCTCGATATTTCGTCAACAGTTATCATTTAATACTCGTATAAACAAACAAACAAACAAAACAAAATTTATTCATATAGGTAACATAATGTACACTTATGAACGTCAAAAAAAATATTTATTATATGATTTAATTTTTATTGATGATTAATAATTTTTATATGATTTGATTTTTCTAATTTTACATTTACTGCCAGTTCTCAAATCAAGGGCATAGAATGGAAGAGAAAAACTGGAAATAAACTCTCCGCCACTCTTTTTAATCGCCAAGGTTTTTTTACAAAATGTCTGTGAGGACCTGCAACCATTACACCATGTTCCATATGACACCTTGAGTAATAAAGAATAATTTTATATCGCTATAAAACGCAAATGCAAGTTTACAAATTGGTTGTAAATTGGTAAGGTTTTAAAAGAAAATTGAAATGTTATCATTACAAAATCATACCATATATATATATATATATATATATATAAATATGATTGGCATGAACCACTCAAACTCCACGAAAACTATACGTAGGGTAAAAGTTAATTAACTCAACGTTCTCCGGATATAGACAGGAACATTACGCCTATTTTACTAATTATTATTCTTGACAGGAAGTAATCATTCACGTGCCCGGAAAGTAGAAACAGTTGTTTTTCCTTTAGTTTGAGCATACATGCTTTAATATTGTCTTAAGTTAAGGCGAGTTCTTTACATTTAAATTAAACATTGACGAATATAAACGCAAATTAATTTACGATTATGATTACGATTGCAACACCGTTTAGCTGTCGCTTGAAATACTTGTTTTTAAATATTCAATATACAAACTTATTTTGCCTTTTATATAACTTCATCACTGGTGGCAGTGACCGAGGTTTGAGGCAACTGAATATTTCTATACGAATAATGACAGTAATGTTTATTCATTTATTTCAAAGTATTAAACCAAATTGGAAATTTTATTTAAAAGTAAAATTATTTGTTGAAATTTCGTGCTTAAAGCAACAATTTCTTCAATTTCAACAATTTTTTATGTTGAATTCCTTTTAAATAATTTGTTTTCAGAATCTCATTGTTTTAAATTTTCCGAACATTTTAGCTCGTTCCACACTATTTTTTAAGTCCGATAAATTATCTAAGTATATTTTACGGGACCGGGACCGGAGCGAGAACCAACCGTGAATAGCATCATACTGAGGATCCTTATTCGAGGGCATTTAGTTCGCTTTTTTATGGAGGTTCACTTCAATAGAATCTCAATTTAGGCTCAATTGTATATAGACTTATCTGTGTGTATTGTAAGAATCTGCTAGAAGGCTCGGGTGCGAGAACTCGTACTTTCTTTATTTGAAAAAATATCGTGAATTAAGATAATTTTAGTACGTGACCAAGAAAGCTAAAACTGTTATACCAAAGGCCTGCAAGTATTTGTTATAGAATCATCTGTTATCAGTGTTGTAAAGCCTCCAATAGTCATTAATCTTCACTTCGGAGACGGACCCGGCGTCACGTTGTGCCCCTATCAATCTCGCTGCCGTAAATTATGGCCACAATCTAACTTACACCGTTTTTTTAAATTTTTGACCATTTTTAAAATAAACAATTTGCAAATATTATAAAAAAATGATTTGCCTAAGTCCTATTATACCTCAAATTGTGCGGGAGACACATTTGTGAAACCATTTGTTGATAGTAGGGTATAGACATTTCAATTCTGTTACGTCTTGTAAATTTTGAAAATACCAAGGTATTTTCAAAATATAACTCTTCTATAACTAGATACTTTGTATCTTAAAAAAACAAACATAATCATAAATACTCTATGTCTACCTATAAGTCACAAATAAAGTACATAGTTATTTTATATCGTACTTATATATTGCGTTTCTAGTGTTATATGTATTTTTTGGCTTAGTGTTGTATATCATTCAAATCGTATATGTCCCTCAAAGGCCGATAAAGCACCCTCTAATATGATGCTGCCTTTTTGTGCGACCGTAGACTCGTTTGGTACCCCTATCGTAAAAGCGAAATAAATACGTAAAACGTGTTAAGTACAACACATTCAAAGTCATCGTCAATAATGTAATAAAACATACAAACCATTAGGGCTTTATTTAGAAATCATTTGTTATGAATACTATATTTAAAACTATACAAAACGGAGGTTCAGCTAATAACATACCTACTCAACCTCGAGAACCCGTCAATTTTTAAAAAAAGAACTTTTGTTTTCCTTTGTATTTAGTAATTGGTCTATGGTTGAACAATGGTTTATTTATTTTTTGAATACAAATTTGACTTTGCCGTTTTTGGCGAGAATTCACGAATAATTGGGATAACAACGGAAATAGACTTTTGTTATTATATATGAAATGAAAAATATTTTATAATTAATGAAAAATAAGCTGAATAAAATATTTTATTGTTTAAATGAAAAAAATTTATACAAGCAACTCATTTTTTAGTTTTGAAGGGATTATCTGATTTATTTATCATTTTTTTATAATATAAAATTATGAGGAAACACCAAATAAACAATGTTTATTAAGATTGCTATATTCAAACTAAACTTAAAATTATTTAACATCATTTTAATTTTATCTGACGTTTCGCGTGCTTTACATCGTGCGTGGTCACGGTGACTGAAGACAAAAGATGTTGAATGTCAAAAGTATCACAGCTGTAGAAAAAGTTGTATTATCTGTATTTATTTCCCCGGAGTTGCTATCGACTAAAAGATGAAGGGTTTCTGCAGAAATTGCTTATACTCAAAGATATTATAAGATCTATTGATCTCAGTCTTAGTAATGTAAATAAATCCCATAGTAAAGATCTTATTTAATTTTCTGGGTCTAAAAAACATTATATAAATGAACTTATATTTAGTAAACCAACTACCCTGAGTAAGGATTAGGATGAAAAGAAATGCATGTCTTGAGGTTCCTTCGCTCGTATAACTGATTAAATCGTGGACTTAAGACAAAGCCGCAGCAGAGCTTCATGGTTAATTCTGTCTTCTAAAGTGAATTACCTTTAGAATATAAATTAACTGCAACTTTATTTACGGGTTAAGTATATTGTTTTGTGTTTTTATATTACGCAATTTAACCCTGGAACTGAATCCCAACGGAGATATAGTATGTTAAGCGTCGGGTTTTTAGTAAATTAGAATAATAATGAAACAAAATTTTACTGTCTAAGCTTACACAATTATGAGCAATGTATGGAGTTGAGAAATTGGATTTTATTATTTCGTGTTAAAAAAAATTACACAAATATTTTTCATTCTATAATTCCCCAAATTCGTTAAGAAACGAATTTGGGGTTTAAGTGGTACACAGACAGATGAATTAATACTAATGTATACCACCGCTAACCATATAAACTAATTCTTAATAAAACTTTCTCACTAATCTTTTGCGAATTTATTCTACGAAAATCTTTTATATATAAAACAGCTCAAAATGAACAAGTTAATATAAAGCCGAATTTCATATTCGTTGCTAAAATGTTTCATGTGAGTTAATACACTGAACCAAAATTCAAAGCATACTTGGGCAAATTTAATTTCAAGTATTCTGCGGACAAACTTAGAGAATATTAGTTTTGTGGATGTCAGAATTCCTAGAAGAAAATAGAATACCTAGTAAGGTAAGTCTTTGTAAGACTTGCCTTATTCACAGAAAATGAGTCGGTCTCTTCTTAACAGCGTAAACACAATTGGACAGAAAGAGAAATAATAGTACTTATGTATATTTTAAATAATCATGGTTACCATGTATTTTGTATGGTTAAAGTGTATTTTTCTTCATATTAATACACACCCATGTAAATGAGTGTAATTACATTCTTTAACTTAGTAGTCAATTCTGATAAATCATGTTAAGATATGAAAGAAAGAGACTAATAATTGAGTTAAAACAGTATCATAATTATATAATTAGTATTTATGACAAAAATTTTAATTTTATATTTTATAACTATCACACGTGAAATTTTTTATGTTGAAAAAAAATGTATGGTTGATTAAAAAACGTCTAGGTAATTTCTTCATATCGTATTTTTCGAAAGCACTTTTGTCGGTCATTTATTTTTTTTGTACTTAGCACTACTATCGATATATTATGTATGGCTGTGTATATAGTGTATAGTATGTACATTTTCGAACCGCTCCTATTAGAAGCGGTTTATGAAACACTACTAGGTTACATTAAAAAAAGGCAAAAAAAATTTATATTTTATTATAACATAAGTCACAATAACAAACATAAACTTTGTAACTTTAATATCCCTTTTAAATAAGGGCTCACATTATTTGAAAGGGATATATATATATACATAAAAAATATACCTTACCATCATGTTCCGAGGAACTTAACGGCTTTACAAACTTTAAAAGTATCTATGTGAAATAATTTTGACTAGATAGACGTATACTACGTAATTAATACATAAGTCAAGATATGTACAGTTAAATACTGATATTTACATTTAATGTTTATCTTATATTTTAATCGTTGATATTCTTATGTAAAAGGAATTAACATTACAATCATCTAAGTTGCATTCTATGCATGACTAATATATACCTAATATAAGCCTATACAATGTATAACATACAGACTTAAATATAGAGGAAATTTAATGTCTACAAATGTATTATATTTGTTAAAATTAACATAGTAATCTTCTAGTAAACATTTAAACCACCTACAGTTGAAAACTCTTATTTTGAGCAAGTTACGAATTATTTACAATTGGCACAGCTTACGACTTTATACAAAGCAATTTTTTAAACGCCCGTCTAAAGTCCATATTAAATATCGTATATATAAGAGGGTTTAACGCTGAATTTACATATCCCAGCCAAGTTACAAAGTTCGTGAACTTGTTTGATAAACAACAGCTCGAACAAAACGGTATCACAAGATATAAGACGAAGAATGGAAGCCAACAGACAACGAAAACGCCCATTATAATACCAAGCGTTCTGGCAGCACGACGCTCTCGCGTTAATGAGATTCGTTGCTTCTCTTCAATGAACTGATATACAGTGTTTTGTTGATTTGGTCGTGTATGTTTCTGGGATTTAGTGGAACCAGCTTGCATGACTTCTAAGTCTTCATCGTGCGTCTCTTTAGAGTTGCTCTCTGAGGACGTATGGCGATTTTCAGGATTATCAATCATGTCGCTCACAGAGTTTTCGTTGGACAGAATCGGTACGATTAATTTATTTTGTGACTTGTCATCTTTACTCCAATACCTCCGTTTCGGTTTCTTTTTAGGTGTTGACTTTTTCGGCTTTTTCTTTTTTTCATTATCGGATACGAGCCGTGTTACACCTTGATGTTCGTTATGGTTAGCCTCTGAACTCACCGAGTCCTGGTCATGAGGGTCACTGTCCTTAGCCGCAAACTTATTTTTACCGGTAGATATGGTGCTTATCTTAGTAGCTTTAGCTCGGTCTCTAAGTCTCTTTTTAGTGGCTAAATAAATTTCAAAATACACAACCGTCATTATTACCAAAGGGATGTAGAAAGACCCGGAAGAAGAAAATATTACAAAACCCGGTTGAGATGTTAAACGACAGGGCGTGTCAGGCTCAAACACTTCGGGCCAATCGTTCCATCCTAATAACGGTGGAGAACTAATGATGAGGGACAAGATCCATACGACTCCGATCATTAGGAGCACTCTTTCCAACGTTCTCTTTTGGGCGTAATTTATAGGGTCAGTAATTGCCCAATATCTGTCCAACGCGATCGCACAAAGGTTCAAAATCGATGACGTGCAGCACATTATGTCGCAGGTCAACCACATTTTGCACACATAAATTCCAAACACCCATTGTCCTAAAATCGAGTAAGCGACATTAAGTGGTAGGACTAAAATTGCTACCGTTAAATCAGCTACGGCCAGCGATACAATGAAGAAATTTTGAACTATTCGGAGTGGCTTATAAGTGAACACGCTTAAAATTACGAGGATGTTTCCTACTATGGTTGAAATAATAATTAGTGTTAATACAATGGCCGTGCAAATAGCTTCCCATTCTGGCACAGCCAGCGTTATTCCGAGGCTACTAGGATATTTAGGGTCATCAGCGACTGCACAGTCATCTTTATCTAACTCAATTAGATCGTTGGCTTGAGTGGTATTTGATAAAGTGTAATTATTATAAACGTGCGTGTTCGTCAGACCCATTTTGTTAATTCACCTACTCCATTTCACGTAGCAGTATTTATGTTGTCTAAAAATGTTTTCGCATTTGTGTTTGTGCCCGAGTTTTTTCCTAGTGAGTGAGGCCACCGAATTGTGAATTCCATTTTCTTTACAGCCGATATAATCCAAGATAATTGTTGATGTCGTTTTAGTCGCAGCGTTTTCTTATCGCAGTTGAAATTACTTCGCTGAGTACTTTTCTGATGTCTCATATTCTTTGGAGGTCAGACCTGAAACAAAAAAAGGCGTAAGAAAATGCTCTGGGGGTGAAAACAATTTATTATTATAAACTATTATGTAAATGGTTAAGCGACAAGTGCGACAGAATTATGATTTAGGTCCCAATAGCGGTTCTTTTATCTAGATATTTTTGCTCGCATAATAATATCCTCAGTTTACCCGAGTCGTTTATAAAATATAAGAGGCATGTGTGAATTTGACAGCACCGGCTTGAGCTGCGAAACACCTAGCTAACATCTTTATATTCCTTGTTTTGTGGTCTTATATTAATTTGTTAAATAAAATATTAACTAGTTAATGTATAACTGACAGTAATAAATCAATATTTTTGAAAAAAAAATCTTTATATTTTTGGTACAAAGTAGGCCTAATACACACAGGATAATTTCGCTTTTTAATTATACTCTCTTATATTGTTTGTTGTAAAACTAAAAGAAATAAAAGACATGACAAAGTTTAGAAATCCTGTTATCCTGTTAAAAGATTGAAATGGAAATGAACAACATTATGAAATAGAAGACAAAGATAAATGGACGTAAAAAGCAACGGAATGCCTTCCTCGTTATGACAAAAGAAAACGATGAAGTCAAATAAAAATATGGTAAGATGATATAAATAGAGCAGCTTTAACTAGTGGCAACCTAAAGCTAGACACAGAGAAGAGTTGAATCTCTAAGAGAAGGCCGAAAGGCGGAAACTAACAGGCATGCCGATTAATTATTTGTGTTTATTCACATTGATGTACTAGGATAAGTATTTTACAGCAATAAAGGCTATTATTATTGTATATTGTCGATTGTGTGTAAAAGAAGCTTAGACACAAAAAGATAATAATGTACTTTGAAAGCGTCATTAAATTATTTTGTATTCATTTGTGAAGTCCAAAAACAATAATCAAGTTATATGTTTATATTGTAGCTGCATATATATAGTTCATTTATTCGGATTAGAGCAATACAATGTTAAAACATTTTGATATGTATTTCTTACATTCATGTGGCGGTTTGAGTAGGGCATTATATGCATATAGATAGTATGTACTAGAACGATAATCCGAAAATTCCGATGATCTTTAGTTATTATCGCATGATACGTATTTAAGCACCCTGTCTCATTCAATGTGTTCCCATTACTTTGTCGGAAACCAATAACCACGTACCGAGGTCAACGCGACTACGGAATTCCAAATTCGTTACAAGCAATTTCTTGTGCGTAGTCCATGTTCTCTTTTAAACATATTGCTCAAGTTATGTTATGTAACATTAGTTAAGTTTCATATATGTTAGTTATTAATTTGAAGCGGAACCAAATGTTAGCCATTATCGCAGACTTGAAGCAAAATAGTCCATTTAGTATCTTCCACATTCATAAATTGCAATAAAACATTCTTGTTTCTGATAATGTTCAAATGGTCGACTACACTTATATTGTCACTTAGATTGAAGAAAACTTTAGTTTTTTTTAGTAGTTAGTTTTTTGTTTTGTTTTTAAACAATGAAAACCAGTTGACACCAGCTTCATACAATTTCTTTTAACATATATTTGAACCTACAACGACTGCCTCCGAACATAATTCTCGACACAAACTTTTTATTTAGATCTAGAGGTAATTTATACATTTTTCGAAGCAAGTTAATAAATTTATGAAACATTTCTGTTTATGTTAACAAACTCTTTGCGCAACAACTTTATTATTGTTTATAAGAAAATCAATAGCTACACGCTTCAGCGTAGCTTGCCTAGAAACAAAAGAATTGGGTAAAATATTATTCATGTCAAATTTGGTTGAGTATAATTTAATAGTATGAGAGAACGTTCTTGCCATTGAGTAATAAAATATAATAGTCTTCATAGCCATTTCTATAATTTTACTCCACCGTATGGACAGATAATTAAATATTATTAACACATCTGCTGACCCTAAGCTTCGATCTTGGACCCTTACCTTTGATCTTTGGTAATATTTTCTCATCTACCCGTAACAATCTGTTTAAAAGGTAATTTATAATCATATAGTTCATTAAATATTAACTTGGAAAGTTAGTCTATTACATTTCTGTAATGAACTTTCCTATCTTAAGACGTTTATAATTAAGGTGGGTAGTTAAGTTTTTATATATTTTAGGTTATGTATCTTCTTTATTTTATACAATTATAATTTGATAAATATTTTATCAATACCTAACCCAGACATAAGTTATATTACAAATGATAATGCATTGATTGAATGAAGTAATGCTATTATAAAATTTATAACACGATATACATGTTCCAAATTCAAAATAATTAAAATTTAAAAAAAGAAAAAGTTTTAATGTAACAGTATTTATGGCCAGACTAGTTATTACTAGTGTTTCAATTTTTGTTATGGTTTCATATTTTTTTTGCGTAAATATATAAGTTTTATAAATACTGGAAAGCATATTTCATAACTTCTTTGATAGGATGAAAACGAAAAGCTCTCCGCCAATATCGAGTAAGATATATTGTAGTTTCTAAAAGTCAATTTTTCAATATCGTGTCGATGTGAGAAAATATATTTCTTTGTAAATGGACTTGTCTCTCACTTTGACATACACTCTTTGCCAGAAACTACAACATAAACATTTACTTATAATGACAGAAAAAATAAAGGAAAATTTTATTTTTATTATTCTTCTATATTATCATATTTAGTATATATAATTAAATACATCTAACTTAAACCGACGATAATATTAAGTTCACCAGCTTTAACTATTTTGTGTGATAAACACTTACGCTAAAAATCTAAGAAACTGCTAAATAGCTATTTAACACTTTTTAAAGTAGTTTACACTTTAAGTTATACAAAAACCTAATTTTTATCACTATGTAAATTTCATAAAACGATAAAGTACATGTAAAGACAAACAAACTTCTTATAAATAGTATCGAACAAGTTTGATAATATTTTACCTTAATAGTTGGAAAGATTAATTTTAAGTAGTATGCCTATAAACACTGAGGTAGATATAGATTCAAGAAAGCACTTTATATGTAACCACCAAGCGACCCAAATTCTACCTTAAAGAATGAAAAAACGTATGAATGGAGTTAAGAGCACAACCTTCATATTCAATACAGAATACTCCTACATTGGAACCGTGTTAGGGTAAATATTGGTTTTGAATACGTAAAAATATGTAAATGCACACGTAAGGTTTTCAAAGGAATTGTATTTATCCCTGTTAAGGGAAATTGAGGAAATCGTAAGAACTGTCGAGGTATTACTTAACTTTCTTTGTCAGCTGATCCTTGAAGATCGCTTCTTGGAAGAATTGTGTAACTTGATTTCATTCACAATTTCGCAAGTTAATCCGAGTGTTTCAAACTGTTTTAAATTTAATATGGAATTAATTCAAATTTAATCCAGTATTGCAAAATAGAATTTATAAAAAGAAAAGCAGCTATGGCTTCTGTTGTAATTGTATATTTAGACATCCGTGGATGTTACCAGGGCGAGTAAAACATTATATTTTATGCAAATAGGACAGGAATAAACTAATTTATCTGATTCACTATTTCAATTATATCGCGAGTCCGTTGCCGGAATACTGTATTTTCTATTTATTTGTATAAGTTATCAGTTTAATATAGATGATACCTAAATTAATTTTGTTACAATAGAATTATACTCATTTATTCTCAACATGCTACAGGATAGTCATGGGCTGTAAGGATAATTTTTTTCCGAAATAAATAAATGATTCGGAGAAAAATTATTTTTAAGAATTACATATTCACAATTTAACTGACTGTTTTAATCTTGGGTAATAGCCCCGTTAATAATAATAAATTTATTAATAATAAAAAAAATATGTATACAAGAATGTACGTGTATATTTACTAAAGCAGTTTTAATTTTAATAATGAAATGTTATTAAACGTAAAAATACCTCTCTTATTTCGTCTATATTCGTAAAATCTTTCACACGCAAATAACGAATTTCAAAAGTGAATCGTTTGACATCTGTCAACGTCTAGCCGACCTGCAAACATGTAACATACATGATTTTCAGGAGACAGTTCAATTTGAGACCAACTCCATAAGTGTTTTGGTAACTTAATTGGCTTTTTCATGTTTCATAATGTATTAGTTATTATAAAATGTAAACGTTTAATTTAAAATAGAATTTCTTCAGTTGGATAATTCAAAGCTTTTAGTAAAATCAATGTCATACGTTTAAATACGGTGATTTCATGAAGTTTAAGAAAAAGTGCTTAGATACTAGAAAAACAAGGAGTTATCAATGTATCTATGATTTATGCAGAGAATTCGTTATTACGTTTTAGTAAGAGTAACTAGTAGGCGAAAAGGGTTATATATGGTGTATTTGGGTATACTTTTACATTATGTTCACAAAACTTTTCCGTGGCAAAAATAATATACACAGAATACCAATGACGTATATTCTATTTAATTATCTATTAAACGACGTCAATAACTTTATGTAGATACGACATGGGAATAAATTTGGTTAATATGTCCCGTAGGTAGAAAGGTCACTTAAATTCAAGCGTTAAATCTCAATATAAGCTTTGGTCGATCAATAAAATCGGATGAATTAACAGCATCAAATAAATTGCATTTTAAGAGAAACAGACTATAAAACTCATTAAATTATCTCTATATAATAATTATGGTTGCCTGGAAGAAATCGCTCGAAAGCTATAAGGCCACCAGTTGCCCTCCTTTTCATTTAATTATATTCAATTTTTATTGTAATATAACGAAGTGTAAGGAAATAAATAATTGTATTATTGTTCTATATAATTATATATAACTTAAACGATCACGACTGATTATTTTAAGTGATGATATATCAGCCTTTATTATCTTTCTAAATACGATTTCCTTTTTTCACGCGCAGGCTAACCACTAGACAATAATAAAACCTACCTTTATTACCTGACCTAACCTAACTTATGTGGTAACAAAAGTTTCTCTAACAAAAACACCACGTTCATTTCCAAATCTCAAGGTGCTTGTTAGTTCCGAACATTGGATACCTTCGAGCAGAAATTAGAACTCGCCTTTACCTTTGTTGTAGAACTTTACACAATAGTTTTTACACTGTTTTACATTTAGTTCCTCTATTTGTGCAACCTCCTATGTAGTACCAACATATATAAACTGTATAAAAATAGAAATTTTACTAATATTACATTTATTTTTAACTATCCGTCTCCTGGCTCTAAGCTACCTCCATACCAATTTTCATCCAAATCTGTTCTGCCGTTCTTGAGTTATAAGTGGTGTAACTAACACGACTTTCTTTTATATATATAGATAATTCCCTTAATATTTTTTACGTGTTTACGTGTAAAATTAAATAAAACGCGAATATAAAATGTTATTTAAATAACTATGAATCTTTTACAGCCATCCCAAATTGTGACAAATACTAATTACATAAGGAGTTTTCTCAACTAAATGTTTCAATAATTGTTTTTCAATGTGTTCTAATAAAATGTATAAATTCCCACCAGCGTTCGTGTGACACCGAACGAGGGAACAATATCCCAGTGATTGATGTTCTCCCCGTTACAATACAATTCCATTTAAAAAAATAGTTTATCGTCTATGACAAATCTACCGAATGGATTTGTAGTTTAAAAGCATTCTGTAATCCGATACAGAACTTTCCCGACAACTTTATACGTACAAAAAAAGCTTCACTGAATTTACGTATGCAGTATAATTTTTGTTTTCTTTTTTTTACAAAAGAATATAATATACCACAGTATGTTACCTTGGAAAACCGCTGTAGTTTGTATTATTGTAATCATAGCAGTCTTATTCAGGAGCGCGACAAATGCATATAAAAGTAGTTTTTTAATTTAGAGTTTATGTTAGTTAGCGTTAGGCTAATCTAATCGATCTATATATCTAATTCTAATATCTGCTTGGGTAGACTATTTTTTAGCCGCGGTAGCAAATACCTTAACGTTCTCTAGCCATATACGTTGTTTGCTCTCGATGTACAGAGCCAAACTAAATAATAATAAATAATATGGCAGGTTACGAATATCATTTATAGTGCAATACATACGGATTTTATTTAATACACAACGCCCTAGGATTAGGTTCGTGACACTGCGGTGTAATTATTTTACTGTTGCTCATACCGTTGATGTAAATATAGCATCTCACGTCGCAAATAATCGATGACTAGTTGTCACAGATCGCTTATTATTATATTCTTCAGTAAGTTAAATCTAGGAATCTCATACAAAAATGTGAGGTCTAGAGGAGTTTATGTATGGTATGTTTAAACACTCAATACAAAATATATATGGTTACTTCGATAATAAATAACTATTACGCACATAAAAAATTCGGCTGGATTGTACACGCAACTCCGTTTAAATGAAAATAAAACGAAAAGAATAATTGCGGTAGCATGTTGTTCGTTATTTAGATGTTGCTTTTAGCTTTTATTCGCCTTTTCACTTTAGTTTTCTTATAAATAAACATTTCCAAAATGAAAACATACGGCGAACCGTATTTTGACTGAATTAATTAAGATATAAGAAAACAATACTACCTATAAGATACAGTATTAGGATAAATGTCGCACCCTTTCGTTATTTATATCAATGGAGATAACATTAGTAGTAGTAATAGTTGCTTATAAGTAAGAATAACAAAAAATATACAGTATATACAATTTCCTTAATAAATAAAGTAATAATAAAAACAATTAAAATCAATAGAAAGACAATTTAAACAATTTTAAAATTTTTAGTCCCTGTGGCTGTCTACCTTTAATGCTGGCAACATTTCCTCGCTGTTTTTATAAAATATTATGTAAGCGCCAGGTCTAATAATAATATTAATTCATCTCGTCTTATAATCAGCATTATGATTTTCCTCATATTTATAATGATTTTGTGATCTTAAAGACATTGGGGGCTAAGTTACACATAAAGTTGCTTCTTATTAAAAAAAATAATTGGAATATAAAATACTAATTAAATAAGTACTTGTTGCAGTTTAATTAAATTACAAATTAGAAAGTAAAACAAAGTACAATAAAGTTTCGATATTGAAATTGTAAAATTTGTTTACAATGAAGATTGTTTTGAATTTATTTCTTGTCCACTGAGTGCTATTTACTTTTTGTTTCAAGAGCTTACTTTTTTATGAGAAAGAGCTTTCTTTGGCAATATCTACGTGGTACTTTATATGCACGATACACTTTGTATTTTGTTATAGAATTTTACAAGCATTTGAAAGAGGATACAATCGATTTAATAGAGTATACAATCCTAACATATTGAATCTTATTACACCATTAAATACGTACATTATACGTAAGTATAAGCGTTCATATTTCATTGAATAACCTGCGCCATAGCTCACCGTTGCTTATAGATACTACTAGAATAAATTGTTGATTAGTGAATGTAGCTAAACGAGTATGCTTAAATTGATTGGTTTTAAATACATGTGTTTCTATGTGTATATTATTAAATTTTTAATTATTATCAAAATATATGAAGGCCAATTTTTATCTTATAAGACATAGGTTTTGATGAAGAAAAGGTTTATTTATTTGTTATTATTTATATAACTCCCATGCAAGATGACTTAGGTTGGGTGCCATATACAAGAAAACATACACAAGACAACCTTTCTAGGTTTAGACACGTCATTTGTTTCTGTAATTGTTCATGTATTTTTATATGGAAGTGAGTGACTGAATGAGACAGAAGACTGTGAGAGATCTTCTTTGATTTGATTATACATTTAAGGAAAGGTAAGGACTAAGAAGGGTGCATCAAACCCCGGCTGAATTAACGCGGGTAAAATCAGAGTTCAAAGCTAAGCTAAAGATGGTCCTAAATTGTCTCCCAGATAGCAAACACAAAATAAAAGAACGTCTCAAAGAGATCTTAATATTACTTTTGCCTAAAAAACCTATTAAATTGAACTCTTGCAATTATTCAAATTTCACTTGAAATATTTTTGACAAATCATCTGTATTCTGCGAAGTGAAATAAGTGTCGTGAACTTTGAGATCCTAATGCTTCGGTATTTCCATTTATTACTTGTCAAAGTCAAATGTTAAATTAAATATGTCACCCAGTAGTTGGGAATACGGTTTATTTGATGTTAGAAACATTGTGGAGACAAACAATAAGTCAATCCTAATAGGCAGATATATTTGTAACGTTTCTATTCGCACCAATTTTGTAGAACATTTGAGTCTCCTACGGCTAAGAGGTGGTGTATTTCGCAGTTTATTTGTTACAATTACATTTTCTAATTTAAAATGAACTACTTCTGTATCCGTACGCAAGTTATTACAATTTATCGTTTCAATTAAACATAACAATTAGCAGTTCGTGTGTGTGGCTATAGTCATAAACAAATGAAATTTTATCTCTGTAGAACTTTTGTTACGTCTGTCTACGTAAAATGTTTTATGTTAAATGGCATTCGTTATTCGGATATACCTTAACAAATGTTTAATAAAATCCGTCTTTAAATGTGACAAATTATACAAGAAGAGTTTGTATTGAGATAAATCAATCGAATTGAACTTTGTAAATTTGTGTGTGTTCTCACGCTCTTTGTGCCTTTGTGAAATCAGCAGCTGTCCACTAAGGCATTTGAAGTGGAAACTAACCTTGGATTTTTTTAAAGTGAACACGAAAAAGGCGAATTAACTGGCGCAGTTTACTCGTCTTTTGCATTGTTTTTACCTCTTACTACAGACGTTAATATCTAATTAGTTAAGACGCTTCATTTAGTAAATTTAGTTTATTTATTAAAGAAATACATACAATGTCCTTTCAGACTATGCCAATGCGATAATGTCGAGAAACATTTAATAAAATATAATAAAGTACATATATAATATTAAACACATACACAATATCGCTACTGTGAATTCACTCTGCGAACATACAAATATGTCGATAGTGTCGGAGACAGCATTCAGTAGGCGCAACGTCCTGGATAACGGGGATCTGTGCAATAGACTGGTTCTTGCCCTTGATATCGCAAATAACCTAGGCCTTTCCTATTTTGTTAATTGTAAAAAAATAAATGGACTCTTTTTGTAATATTTTTGTTAATTTTTGACTTATTTATGCCTTATATAAATATGAAGCTAATTATATATGATATATGGGCACATCATAACGGCGTTACTAACATCTTGATGAGAATGTAACTGGGAAAATTAAAGAGTTAATTGACAGAATTCTTGCTATACTTATAATTGAAACGACAAAAATTTGCGTAAAAATGAAGTCGTTTAATGTTTTTGTTTTTAAATTTATCAACTTCATAATCACACCCTCCGTGCCAATTTAACGGTACAAATGAATGAGTATTCTGTGACTCTTTATAGCTGAAAGCCTTCCAATAATTTATTTTCATTTCAGTTTAGTATAAATTGTGCAGTTTAAAATAAAAAGTAATTAACCCTGACGAGTCGGGACCGCGATTTAGCTCAAAAAGCAACTGTTCACGCTCTAATAATTTTAATTCACATTTTCATAATATTATAATTATTAATTTCTGTAGCACTGGAAAAACTGAATAAAAGTAAGGCAGTTAAATTGCTTTCTTTTGAATGTATCGGAAGAAATGAAAGGCTTTAGGAATTTTATAAATATCTTTTATTTTTAGAAACCGTTTTCAAAGATTTTCTTGAATAAAAAAAATCACCAAAATTAATAAAAAATTAATAATAGCAACGCACTGGTGACCCCTCTGGCCGATCCAATTCGAGTTAGGGGCCTTCAAGAAAAGAGCGAACCAATTCTCAAAGGCTGGCAACGCACTCGCGAGCCCTCTGGCGTTGAGAGTGTCCATGGCCGGCCATATCACTTAACATCAGGTGAGCCTCCTGCCCGTTTGCCCCCTGTTCTATAAAATAAATCACGATTCATATCATACCATAATCGATATACATCTTCTACCTAACATACATGTTTTTAGGCACTAAAGCATTTACTAAAATGTATATATAGTTTAACTTCGCGTTAAGATTTATCTTTATAATAAACTTAAGATGACACAACGACAGTACTGATATGAATTATAATAATAATATTTATCTCTGGTATATTTCAAAGATGCAACTACTGAACTACTAGATTTCTAGTGCAAGTGTGGAAATGAAGGAATTTATTAGATTTCAAGGCTCAATCTGACGGATAATACCCCCTCCCGTTAAATCGACGCTCGAGTTGATTGGCTAATTTGATTTTCCAGTGTTCCGATGGTGACGTGATTGCTATTCCATTATTCATTTGCATCATTATTTAAGTCCAAAGTCTATTTTGTATGCTATTAACAAAATCAATTCTTCTGGTTCATTGAATTATCAATGAAGACAAGTGGACCCAGCTAATATCGCTAAATAGTATATCGACTAACAATTATTACACATTGAATTGAATTTGTGTCCGTAAACCAATAAAGAAAAGAGCGTACCAATTCTTAAAAGGCCGGCAACGCACTCGCGAGCCCTCTGGCATTGAGGGTGTCCATGGGCGGCGGTATCACTTAACATCAGGTGAGCTTCTGCCCGTTTGCCCCCTGTTCTATAAAAAAAAAAAAACCACGTAGACAATGTGTAACACATTAGTATTATTTCTATAAATTCTTTTTTAATCCATCCAACTTAAGGAAGTTACGCACTCCCGGCTGATTTGTTCGAATTTCGAAACCAGGCAAATATTATTCGCTGAATAATACGCGTGTATTGAATTTGACTATTATGATATGACCAGAATTCGATGAATGAAGATAATTTTTAAGTACTATTAACTTGTATATTTTAAAATTTTATAAATTTGTTTAACCCCCAAATGCACGTAGGTCAGCTACATGTAAAAAGTAAGTATATTACTGTGTGTAAAATAGTTTTATTCCACTTCTCATTGGGGTCCCTAAACACAGTTATATATTCAGTCATCAAAATAATTAAGTCATTATTAATTTTAATAGTTAACTATTATTAGTATTGGCTTAGTTTTAACAGAGTATTTATTAATAAATAAAACTAAAGTCTAAATATTTGATTTACCTTAATTTAGCTTTACTGTCAATTATCTAATCGAGGGCGTAGACGAACCTTATTTAATGTTGAATTGTCCTACCCAAACATAACAAACAAACTGACATCAGTCATCATCATTCCGTAACTTTTTATTAAGTGGCATTTAATGAGGAATATGCGTTGTCACGAATTTAAATCACTCTACCCATATAAACCCTCTCAAAGATCCGGGTGAGAAATACCGAAAAAAGTCGCTTTGCCGTCTTCAGAGGCTCTCGAATGTATTTCATAGCTAATAATAACATGATATGTAATAAAGCCTACATTAAATACAAAAAATCTACCGACTCAAAACTTTTTCCGTGGAATTTAACCTACGAACGTGTGATGAGTATTCGACCCGCGAATCGATAAATTCATAATGGAATTGCAAATTTCACTTGAGGTATATAATCAAAACTTTAAAATGAAACCTTTTAAAGATACAAATTTTAAAAAGTTAGAACAAACGGAGAAACCTTACATTCGTAGCAAAAACCCAACAGCACAGCCCTGTAAAAAATTTACTATCGCGTTTTCTGAATGTCGCTATGACATTCGGAAAACGCTATATGGAATGAAACCCGAAGCCAATTAAAATACTCGTAACAAAAAAAATCTCTTATCATTAAAGCAAACGATATTTATCAGTCAACATTCATCAGGTTGTGTTTACTTGAGTTATCACAGCTCAGCAAATTACACATTTTTTCTCTGCTCCGTCTGTCACAGTCGTTTGTGTATTTAATTGCGCTAGAATAAATCTGTACCATTAATTATAGCACTGCTGCGACGCGATACTTTGTCACTCGACAACTGATTCTGCGTTGGAAGTGTTTCGAAAAACACTATTATCGAATAGTTTTACACCGCTTACGGCACTTAAGAGAAATTATTTACGTAAGTATAACACATTAACATGCCTTCAATTTCGAAGCTGAGTTCCGGTAATATAAAACTAGTTAGTGTGCTAGTATAGATATTGAAATGGATGAGTATTATTCAATAATTCACCAAAATAATTTTAATAATTGCGCTCGATACAGGTCGTATTTGCATGCACATTTTTAAGACGATAGACGAGTGACGATCACGATTTCTTTATATATGAAAGTAATATTACCTTGTGGCGATACGGATGAGGAGACGGTGTTATATATTATTACCTCCGACGACTACATAGTCGGGGAATTATCAAAAAAAATATTTATAAAAAAGAAATATTACCTTACACATTAACTAGAAGATGCTTGGTTGTAGAAAATGGTTACAAGTGTTTCTTTTACAAAAAATTCGGCAGTATATTAATAAAGTTACGTTATTAGTAAGAAAAAGTTATATAGAGATTCACTGTTAAATGATTGATTTTTGTTAAGTCAATGTTTGCTATATCATGTAATTACATCAGTGTAATATTATCAGTGTAAAAGCATTTTAAAATGAATCTCAGATTTATAATTGACTTGCAGAATCACATTACAATGTATACTTGCATTTCTTTTAGCATTCTTTCGAGCATTAAGTTTTGTTTACGAAGTGAGAACTTTAGATCGACGGAATGGCATCTAAAAGTTATTGCACTGACCTTTGAATGGAATTCGATAAGTGATCAATTGTGCAGGCTATCCAGTGAATTTTTAAGTAGTTTTCAGTTTATTCTAGGTAATTGACATCTTGGTCAAATTACTTTAATGCATTGTTGTAATGTAGTTACAATTACAGTCTAAGACTTAAGAATATTTTTAGAAAAAAATAAAAATTTGATTGAAACCTTTAACAGCGCTAATTATACCTGGTTTTGTACAGCTTTGTAATGGTAGATCAAAAATAGTCAAGATGAAAACATTCCAATTATTAATTATTATAATATTAATAATTACACTTCATGGCAAATTTTAGACTCGTAACGTAAGAATTAGGTAGAGTAGTGTCATTTGCCTTAAATTTTGTCTTATTTTATAGTCATGAACAAGAACTCCCCCATATATTAGTCAGAAAACGCAGGAAAATGTTGCGACTAGGACTATGAAATGTATTAAATTTTTTTCCTAATATTTTAAAACCAAATACTGAGATTTGTTAACAGATTTGATTATAAACAATAACTTAAAATGGTCCCAGTGAGACTATGTCAAACAAAATCGAGTTATTTTTCAAACGGGAATCTGCCAATTAATCGATTTAACGAATTATTTAGTTATAAGTACAAGTGCCGTCATTGTTCTCCATTCGCAATTTGAATTGGCAGAATACCAAAGTGAGTTAAGTGGAATTGAATAGACGTTCAATTTCTCATGCTTCTCTCGTAAGTCATAAACAATTGGTTTTAGGATAGCTTTCTAAAATATTTTAACGGACACATCCGTTCTTCCCTTCCACTGTTTAGTTTTTAATTAATATGTTTTATATATTTTATGTAATGAAAACCTTTTTTTATCCATCTGCAATCAGCCTCTTTGCTTGCTTTTATCAGATTTTATCAAATGATGGCAATTAGGGAACGCAAATCCAATTTTTTTTCCCTCCGTAATTTGTAAACTAACATACTGTAGTAAGCTTCGCCCTTCTTCTTCTTCTTTCTTCTTTCAGCAGCTAAGAACTTTTCATAATTTTAGTTAACATATTTTTGTAAATATAGTCCTAATAAAATGTCGTTTGCATTTGTTTATATAAAGATAATGGTTAAAAATATGTATTTTTTTAATTAATAAACTCTGAGTACGCGTGGTGGTCGAATGATGACCAGAATGTTACGACTTACGTCATGGTGCAAAAACATAACAAGTCATCGTTCATTAGTAATCATAACAACCAATACTATGCATAATTTTCTTTATAAGTTAGTAACTGACAAAAATTTTTAACTTGTAACATGTAAGACACCAAGTGAAAAAAATATAAAAACTACTGAGTTCCATAAAAAAAATATTGAACTTAATCGAGGTCAAATAGGACGTTTATTGTCTACATGTAAGTCAAGATTGATGTCTAGATTTCGTAATTAAGAGCACTGTCACAAATCCGAAACTAATCTCAGAAATATCGTAGATAGAATCTTAGACGCAATATTTCACGAGAATGATCTACAATGCGAATAGATTTTTTCTCAGCGTATATTTTTTTAATATTTCCCACAAAATTATTATATCTTATAACAGACACTACTAATATGATAGAACTATAAAATAATATCTAAATCGATAATTTTACACTAAAGATAGCTGGAATGTGCGCGCGGTATATCCTACAGTTCCCCACCAGGTTTTTTTTATAGAACAGGAGGCAAACGGGCAGGAGGCTCATCTGATGTTAAGTGATACCGCCGCCCATGGACACTCTCAATACCAGAGGGCTCGCGAGTGCGTCGCTGGATTTTAAGAATTGGTACACTCTTTCTGACCAAAACCAAACCGAAAGGTTATTTCTCTTCGGAACAAATTAATTATTTACACTTATATAATAAATCACGTTATAAATAGCTACAGTCGTTACGCCAGTAAGAATCGCCAGGGACCTACAGTCGTTAAGGCTGTTTAAAAAAACATTTACCACAGTGCCATACCATCATAAAATAATCAACTATGTTTGATCAAATCATATAAAATAAACTATGCCAATAAAAAATATTTATTTACATAAATGAATGAAATCACTTGGGCCTAAGATTAAATTGGTTGCCGCAAGAAAGGATTGCTTTTATGTTTGTTTAATAAATTATTTGTTGTTCAATGTTTACATCAATGATAGGACAATAGTTATTCAAATGAATCATGTTTTAGTAAATAAACATTTGAGAATGAAATTCGAACATAAATTATTACTCGTATTATAGTTTTCAAGGTAACTTGTGATATAATTGTGGTGTCGATACTGATGAATATACTAAAGCGTTTATGGTACAGCACACTCAATAAAGTCTGATGAGATATGATGTATCGATTATTCAAAATAATTAACGGCTTTTAATTCAAATTAATGCGCATATGTGATAGACGAGTCACTAACCTCTCACATAAGCGGCCTATAAAATATAACGAAGTCTCAATAAGTAAAATTAACGGCGACACTGTCTCTAATACATGCCTCACCACAATTTTATTTTTGGCTTCATTAACTAGAATTATTGTGTATGGAAACGCGAAAGAAGCCACAGTTTAAATAATGTTGCACTTCAATTTTTCACTTATTTATTCAGCAACATCAGAAAAAAGGGAAAATAAAATTGATCTTCAGATAAATAAAATCTGTGCATTAGAATTAAACACAGCAGTTGGTCAAATAAAATGGTTGTATTTTTTTTGTAATGGATAAAAGCTTGCCAACGTTCGTTACACTGTAACATCTGTAAAATAATCACAAAATACTATTTGTGATATTTATTAATGTGACAAGTACTTATAGGCTAGCATGACATATGCGAAGAGATCATTTTAATACAAATAAATCACGTGTCACGTTGTTTGTCCGCGATGGACTCCTAACATACTGAACCGATATCAATCAAATTTGCACACCGTGTGCAGTTTTTATATCTCAATTTAAACCCGCAAAATTATTTTCTTGAAAATATTTATTTATTATTTGATACAATTCTAACAGATGGCGCTGTGTTACAAGTACCAACGTTTCACATAAGTTCTCCTATCGTTTCCCTTGAATAGTTTACTACTATGTAAAATAAAAAAAGGTTAGCCGAAGCAACGCTTGGCCGTGTCTGCTAGTACAAATATTAAAAAACAATTATTTAACAAAACAAACATTAAACAAAACAAAAAATTACTAAAAAAAAACGACGGCTTGCACTCCGGGTGTGCCGGCAGAAGTGAAAACTTGAATATTAACGTTGTGCATTCTTGATAGTTTGGAATGGTTAAGGAATTTTGCACGAATTTCTTTAATTATCAGTACAAAAGTACTATCATTTATGTGGTAGAATACAATATTTATTTATTGCGCTAATATATGTATACAAATATGACTATTTATATTACATTAAATACGCCGCGCCAGCTGTCTACTCGTCTCACGAATTTTCTATCAGGTCACGTGTCTTGACGCGAGTTTAACATTTTTAACCTATTCCAAAAAAGTGTACAACGCTGCTAAAGAAGTTTTCACTTCAAAAATAAAATGACAAAAATCTAAACAAATATACCTAATCCAATTCTTATCTAACTATATCAAAACTGTCTGATATAGTTATTATTTAGAAAAATAATGTCAACCTATCATTTTCAAACCTGTAATTGTGTATCGTAATTACTTTTTTGCCCTGTATTTGATTGTGATCTCTTTTACCGTTGGAACAATTTAATTATACCTTTTCCATACAGAATTTTCGTCGCAATTGTTTATTCCCAGTAGAAAGCTTACTTTTAATTACATTCAGTATATTAAATATTTCCCTTACTCGTTAGGAATGAGGATTGTTACTGGTTATATTTGTCTTACTTACTTGCCTTCTTTTATATAAAATTATGTTATAAGACAATAAAGGCTGAAAATACCTTAGGAACACTTTAATAATAAATAATATTACAAAAGTTTTTCTGATAATATTTGTTGAATCCCATATTTTTGAAAAAAGAAGTATTAAAATAGAAAAGACGAAATTTCATAATGTATATTTATTTAGTGTATTAAAGTGTATTCATTAATGTGATCGTTTGGTACTTATCATTTTCAAGTGCAACAACTATACAGTTAGAAAGTAAAAATAACATGATATAGGCAAAAGCAGTATAAACTCATCCACTATAAAATTAAACACAATTAATTTAAATTAAGAATATTTGACAAAGTACGCATAAATTAATTATTAAAAAAAAACTATAAAATGGAACGTTAAATTCTTGTATAACCATTTACGTGAAGATTAAATTTACAACATAGCGTAACAATGATTAATCTATCTATAGTACGAGCTCTCGAAACTAGAATCTACACACAACTTTCTCAGCACCAGTAAACAATTAATAACTCGAGGAGTCTCTTGACCCTAATGTCGAACAAGACTGCAATTGATTTCGTTAGAACGTTAAAATAAATATAGAAAATGATTTTATACTGCTTTTTTCCTTCTTTAAGGATAAAATTTAGAGATGAGACTTAACGCTAAGTATATAACTTAGATTTGTCTTAAACTCTCCGCCAGACTTTTTAATCGCCAAGTTTTTGTTTTAGTGTTTAAGTACGGAGCTGCAACCATTACAACATGTTCCACATGACATCGGAAGTAATGAATAGTTAATTAATAATAATAAATCTATAAAAAACAAAGATTAGTCCTCTATCAGCAGGAGGCATGGTGAAATTGGCACGCATTTACATTCTCGAGGGAACGACATACACAAATTCAAGTCCGACCAGTCCACCATGACCTGCGATAAGTAGCACCCGTTCACGAGTATAACGCATGGCAATCGGCCCCCTTGCCATATTAGAGGGAGAGAGACTACTCGACGCATGGACGCCGAAGTATTGAATAAGGAAGACTTTGAAAACAAGTATAGATTATTTATTGAATTTGATAATCTCACAGAAATTTTGAATTTTCATAATAATTTTATTTAACCTATTAAATAAATCCACTTCATATGTTATTCATACCGAAATTTAACCCGCCCTGATTATCCTGAGCGCTCTGATGACGCCCGCTATTACACGCCTGATGCCTCACGATATTACGATCGTGGAGCGTAAAACGAGCACAATTACAGGAGAAAGCTAATTAACATTGTACGTAGCTTCGTTGCAAAGGCGTAGCGACGTAGCACACTACCAACTAGTAGATATGTAAAGCTACGAAGAAAGGGAGTGTCTAAATCTATATATTATTAAGTGCGAAAAAGGTTTCTTCCTCAAAAACAACTCACAACGTACGTATACATTGATTATATTGTCAATAGACATTGATAAGCTATCAACAAAGGCAGTTTTAATAACTAAAGGTATGTTTTTAAATTTAAGACGTTGGCTAAAACAAGCTATGAGCTTAGATCAAAACGTTCTGAAATCCTTTGACAGTGGAACTATTTCTGTGTTATAATTACAAAAAATACCCATTCGTAATGGCAAATCTATTTCGTGGAATACAGTATTAATCCGTACCAAATTAATTAAAATCGATACAAATTTTCGACGGCTACATGTCGATATAATAAACGAATGAAATCCTAGGTAATATGTTGTTATATATATTTTTAATTGTAATGTTATTTTCCAATACGTATACCTAAAATTTATGTAATAATTTCAAAACTTGAAACAACTGCATTTAGTGCAAAAATGAGATCAATGATTCATATATATAATTTTTTAATATTATTTTAAAATGCCTGTCTAATTTTAAATATGCGTTACAAACGTAAAAACATGAGAATTTTACATACATATATTTCTTTGCATAAGTCGAATATAAAGAACACGTATAGCACAAGAACACCATATAGAACTATTGTACAGTGACGAATTTCCTACTTTAGCGGTAAAGCCTTTTATTTATCTAGCGCAAAAATATTTGGGTGCCATTTTCTGAATGAATTCACAAACTGATTGGTTCTGTGTAAATAAGAGAGTGAGGAAATGGTTTATCGAGTTGTGGCTCGCGAACAAATTAAGACTTGGGGAAGCCAAGGGCACATAATTTTCTTACAATACATTCCACTATTTTCGCTTAGGTTCGTCCCTATATCATCAATCTATCTTTATCGGCTAGTTTTATCACGCGAGACGGATGACTTTGTCATATATTTTTCCCCTAAAATTGTCTAGCTTAATATCTGCTAGTAGAAAGTTGTAGTTTACTTGAAGTAGTTCGAAGGTAAAAAAGAATCATGTATCGTATTAGCTGAAAAAATATATTTTTGACAGGTTTTAATAACGACAAAGTCTAAAAAGAATGTCACACAATACTTTTTAGACATCACAAAGTCCTGTCAACGTCCTTAGATTTTATTTTATTAGAATTTATCAGAATTACTACCTTGCTTGTTAGTTTTCAGCCATAGGTATCATTTTATTATACAACTTGAACAGTTGTTAATATCCATTGCCATTTGTAGTAAGTACTTAATTAACTTAATAATAATAAGACTGAAAATAAATTGCTACACAAAAAACAGCTTTTTGAAAAATGAACGAGTGGTTTAATTAGCTAACCAAAAGGTTTAGGGTCTACAAAACAGGAACTTTTAGTGTTAAAGAATTTTCTTACATTTCGCTACCTTGACATTCTAACCTAGTACTATTCCTTTCTTCCATATTTTCTGCTCTCGACGGAAGCTTAGAAGTTGAATTGTACCAATTATACAATATTTTAATTGCTGCACTACTTTAAGATAAATATTAACGGATCAGGTAAATTTATTTCATTAGTAAAATCGACTTTTCTTATATAAAATACCTTGTACTATAATAATAAGGCACTATAAAATCTCTAATGTATTTAAAGTTTTAACTCACGAAAGAAAAATAAAATACAAAAGTACACAATCTTAATATATATAAATTACGTGTCACGTTGTTTGTTGGCTATGGACCCCTAAACTACCAAACCGATATCATTCATATTTGATCTAACATAAAAGATTACATCTCAATTTATACCCGCAATATTGTATTGCAAATATATGTTTATTATTTTATACAAAACTAACAGATGGCGCTGTGTTAAAAGTACCAAAGTTTCACATAAGCTATCGACCTTTCAAATAAGTTCTCCTACCGTTTCCCTTGAATAGATCACTAATATGTAATATAACAAAAACCTTAGCCACAGCAACGCTTGGACGAGTCTGCTAGTAATATATAACAATGTTGTTCGCAGAGTAAAAGCGGTGTCGACGTTCCATTTTTAAAACGTTTCTACATAAACTATAAAACAGATACAAAACTTCACGCACAGCTTGAGAGTTGTTTGTTTTTCAAAACAAAAGAGAATAATTACAGAAAAACTTCTACAACACGCCGATGGCAAATTATACACCGCGGGCAGTTTAATAGACTCGTTTGTTCCAGAAACGTAAAACGGTTTTAATGAAATAAAACATCATTATCATCTATACTTGATATGACTCTTATATAATTTCCATATAAAAAAAGCAATATAAATGAAAGAGGAGTCCTTCACGAGTCATCTTGAAGTCATCGATAATCTTATTATTCTAATTATTTTTCTATAATCGGTAAAACTCAGCATTATCTGAGAGCAGTGTATTCTAGTGTTAAAATACTTGCACGAGAGATTGGACATATTTCTGCGTTTTATATAGCTTTTTTACGACTGGCTTCACAGCCTTTCTCCCTACCTACCGAAACAATTGTGTTTTTGCCAGAAACTGAACCCATATACGATATTCACTATGCCATAGATAATATACAGGTTATACACCTAAAACATAAATATTTTCGTTCGTGGTAAAATCTAATATGTAGAGTAATTTCTAATCCGTTATAAATAACCACCAGAAATACCCATCGATGCAAAACCCAAATCCGAATTCGACCCGTATCTTTGATTTAAATTTAAATAATTCAAACGAATTCTCCGTTATTACCTGACCACTTCATCTAAATTATACACGCTTGGTTAATCGTACGTATTATACGTATAATAAGTAATTTCGTTCGCTTTGAAATGGACCACATATCTTATCCTAATTCATTACGGGCTACAAAAGCTTGGTTATTTTGCTTTGTGATTATCCTCCTATTATTCAAGCAGATATGAGTATTATGTCGCAACAGTGAGTTGCAAACATTGTTACAGCTATCTGTGACGGCTATTCAAACGTAAAACATATTTATGTTTTAGCCTTTTTTTGTGATGTACCAAAACGTTTGAAAAAGAAAGTTTTAAATATAGTATTGTGTTTAAAAAATAAAATTATCAAACACCTGGGATCCAATAATATCCAAATTAAAATCACAACATTTTCTACAGCTGTGATACTTTTTTGACATTTAACACCTTTTGCCTTCAGTCACCGTAACCACGCACGCTGTAAAGCACGCGAAACGTCGGTTTAATTTAAAATTATGTATAAATAATTATAAGTTTACAATAATACATAACTTCGTTTAAAAAGTGTTTTTCTTTAAGTTTTCTATAATGACTTTCGCCGTGTTAGTATCCTATCTAGTGTTTTAACCAGAGATCTTTACGTTAAGTCTCATAATGGGCAATATAAATTTAAGTTTCAGGGCAAGGTCAAATACCGCAAGTTTGTGGGAAAATCTAAGAAGGGTTTAGTGACTTTGTTAGCGCTTGTTTTGCTGTTAAAACGTAGGTTATACCGATATCTTGCCATTTAAGAAGTGAATTCCTTCTAAGATTACATAAACAATAAAAAGTTAAACTTCTCTATATATTCTAAAAGAACTCTCATAAAGTCATCGATACCTAAACGAAATCCTTATGGGTTTTACTTTATGCGAAATGTTCCATAAAATGTTCATGCTTCACGGGATAAACTCGTATTATATTACTACCATAAAATGGTTTCGCGAATTACATAAGATATGTGAGTAATTTTTTTTTAAAAAGCTTAAAATGCCAGAGGCCTTGCGAGTCAAATTGGTTTGGAAATACCGCCGCTGGTGTTCTGCCTCGATGGCCGATGATGACTCAATTTCCGGTAATAATCCGAACAATCTCCGTCGTAAATGCTGTAGAAGAAGCAAAGTGACCCCACATTTTTATGCAAAGCCAAAGAATCAAGCAGCTCGGAGAGGGATTGGTCGTTAACGATTTGAACTGCTCTCCGTTGAATACGGTCAAGTGGAAGGAACCCCCGCCCATAGGTGAGAACAGTACTCCATGTAAGACCAAATATGCGCCATATTTAGTTGCAATCGGTAGCCCTGGGTAAAGTACCGTCTTACCTTGCTGAGCACAATAAGCTTTTTAGAGGCTCATTTAGTCATTCAACGCCAAGTATTCAGATGGTGGTTGTGGCTTTTAGCAGAGTGTCTACGAAAAGAGGAGTAGCATCAAAGGGTGTGTTTTTAGCGGAAAACGCGCAAACTTTTGTCTTCTCGGAGGGGCAGAGTTTCAACTTCAGACACAGAGAAATCAGAAGAAGAAACAGAAAGTATCTCTTGTGCTTTCATCATAGCATACCATTCGATGCTGTTAAATTGGGACCCCAGTGTTCACATAAAATTTATCGGAAGCCCATACCGATTTACACCCGATTTATATCCTAACTCGTCGCTAGCTTCTACGTCTGTATCAATTGTCTTTGCTCATCTCTGTGTAAGGTATACAAGAAGGTCATCAGGTGAGCAGCACTTGATACCGTCACCCAAAGTCAACTAAGAGGCGAGTCAAGGTTTCAAACCAGGGCTGTTTAAATTACCAATAACAAAGCTTATATATTGTAAGTTTAGATTCTATGTAGTTTGTTTTCACCATGTAAAATGCGTACTGTGGTTGTTAAACACAAAGAGTTGAACAATACATTAAAAATATAGAAAATTGGTTATAAAAACCGTTAATTAAGTAGTACAAAGAAAGCTTTATTTTACTGTAAAATAAGGTGACCTTAAAAATATATAACAATAAAATAAAAGTAATCCGAAATTCTTTCCTAAAGGCTCTAAAAGGATAATGACGTTCTTTCCCTAGGCAACACGAAATATATTGTTGTCCCAAGAAGACTGATTTGTAGATTTGTAACGAAAAAACATATAAAAATCTGGCGGCTCAACATTTCCTTGGACCGGATTCAAATAATATAACATATGTAATTCATAATGTATATAAATAATAAAAACCGTTAATTAAGTAGTACAAAGAAAGCTTTATTTTACTGTAAAATAAGGTGACCTTAAAAATATATTACAATAAAATAAAAGTAATCCGAAATTCTTCCCTAAAGGCTCTAAAAGGATAATGACGTTCTTTCCCTAGGCAACACGAAATATATTGTTGTCCCAAGAAGACTGATTTGTAGATTTGAAACGAAAAAACATATAAAAACCTGGCGGCTCAACATTTCCTTGAACCGGATTCAAATAATATAACATATGTAATTCATGTATATAGAATATGATTATGATTCTGACCCTGATTGTGGGTTACAACGCTGGATATAACAATAATTTCTTGTGTAAGTTTGTTCATTTCACTCACACACCGAAATATCGTAGATACAAAAATTTACACGTTAGACAATTGACTCCCTATTATAAAGAATACATTCTGAAATTGAAGCCATGACACATAGCCATTTTGTAATATTTGTAAGCTATTAATTAACTTAATGTACATCTAACATTGTATATGTTACGTGTCAAATAGCAGATTATACCTATGATTCCCAATGGAATCTGCATCGATCTGCAATCCCAGATCGACTTGCATACTTGATTCAGATATAAATATTCAAATAAAATGTCATTTTAACTTGAATATCCAGTTTTATAATACATATTAACGACAACATATGATAAAAAATATACATTGTTTTATTACAAAAATTGGTGTTTTCTAAATCTATTATTTGTAGTTCATAGATTTAGAAAAACACCAATTTTATACTTTTTCTGAAAAGATTCATATTGGTATTTAATCATAGCATTATATACTTTTACTTCAAGCACAAAACATAGTTATAGAAAGGCGGAATTCGCTCGTAATGTTCTGGTTTCATTGCCAAAGGGCACAAAAGGACTTTTTCCCACGTTTCATAGATATTTTTACTTTATCCTAAAATATAAATGGACTGCACGAATTCAATAAATTAAAGTTAGATATTCTTTTTTGAGTTTACAAGAACAGTTTTATACTTCTAGTTTCAATAATTTCAAACGCGCCCCAACATTATGCATAATTTCAAAGGCTTACATAAGGGTGTAGACACTTTCTAAGCCACTTACTGAGTAATGTGAGATCCCACTATAAAAGCTACTAATAGCTTGTTATATTTCACTTACTAAATGTAGCTTAATATTTGAAGCATCCTTGATGAAATTTTAATGGGATACTTAATGATTCAAAGCTTCATCATCCAATTATGAATGGGTTTAGGCCATGTGATTTTTGTACAAGGTTTCATTGATGAATTATGTTTACAGACAAGTTAACCATTGTATACGTATTTTATGATTATGGCGTATTAGACAAACTTGTTTAATTTTTAAATAATATTTTCCTCAACCGTAGGAACATGAGAATATTGCACACATAGGTTGTAATGAAACCGTGTAATCACGTCATTAATATGGATAGAGATACAAGGCATATTTGTTTACAAACATAAAATATACTCTTTGTACACATTTCTATTAATAACGTAATGATATTGCTAGCTTCCACCTCATGCTTAAGACAAATTAATCCTCTTATATATAGGTTTAGGAAATATTATTAATATTATTAGTTTGCTTATAAAGTTTGATTTTGCATGTATTTACTTGCTTTTGCACCGACATAACCCGCGTGTCATTCGTGTATTTTGGCAATTCGAACTCTTGAGAAATAATATTTATATTTCAGACAATTTACATAAGACTGTTACGATAGACTAAAAACTTAAATTATTTCGGTTGTATTTGACTTTATGACGCACATAAAGGCGTGGTTGAGGTTTATTACATAATATTTAAGGATATTCAACTTTGTACAAATCAGTATTTTACATGAAAGGAATATGGGTAGATAAATTTGATTTACTCCATAAAAAAGTTTTAAGTCGCATTAAAATGTCGTTTTCTGATGGTTTGATGTCGCATCAAGGCAAGCAAAAGATCTACTCAAATGCATAATATTAACTTCTTTCGAGGAGTTCAAGTTGAAGAGGATAAAAATTAGCGGAAAAGTTTAGGTACCCTAGACTAGCACACATGTGGTTTAAAGCATTACTGTATCGAAGCTTCTGTGTTAGTTGAGGAAATTTCGTTGAAGGTTATTATTATTGGTAGCCATAACGTTCAGCATAATTTGGTATTTCAAAATAAAAAACACTTATTAGTAAGTAGTAAGTTATTCACTGAAGAATATTTTTATTCAAAAATTTTAATGACATCTAAGTAATATTTTTGTTATGTACGGACTTTTGTATACAATTTCTAAAATTTGTGTCCACGTGATTATTGAATAAAATTGTAATAAACGACAATTTTTTTTTTGCAGCAATGCAAAATATTTTGTGGGTATTATTTACGGTATTAAATAAACATTTATAGAAAAAGGAACAAAGATAAATAATCTTTTTGTCTAAACTTGTATATGCAAACATTGTTGTATTGTTATAATTAATATTAACCATACACTAGTTTAAACTTATATCAACTAGCGCAATGTTTAAATTAGTTCTTAAAAAAGGTGGCATGCGTTTTTGTTTTATTTTGTTTCGCATGTAATGCCGTATAAGTTTGTAACACGCTAAAATTATGCAATTTTTAATTAACAAACATCCTAAAAGTATTTTATAAACAGATGCCAACTAAAAAATGTATTTAATACATTTTATTGTTTATTTTTATAAGATAACATTAAAAATAGCCTTCTTTTATACATTAAATGTTTTTTTTAATTCCACATTAACAAGAGGAGCTTTGTTTCATTGAAAACTATACTATGATTTGATGATCGGTGCGCATTCGTACAATGATTTATTACTATTCATTATGACTAAAGCAAATAAATTATGTTCGAGGCTGAGACCAGGAATATTGTAGCTGAATTGTTATAAAGTATAATTTTGTTATATTTTTTAAATAAAATAATGTTTTATAAGTAAAAGTTTAAAAATAAAATGTTTCTGGTTACTTGTGAAAAACTTACTTGAATGAAGTAAACAAAGATTTTTTTCACAAATGATTTATGTGTAATTTTCATATACAAGAGAAGCAGATATTTGTTGTTTGATAGAAAAATTGTTTTTATTACTCAAACCAGAAACAGTGACGACTATCTGTCCTAATAATTCAAATACATTTTGTAATACATGTAAAAAAACACCTCCTTCGAATACTGCTTTGACAGAAAGTCCATGAAGATTCTGCGAATTTCTTAATAGAGCGATTCATTTTTAATGAGACATTTACCGGTGAAATCACAATCGCAGATCGTTATCTAAAAAGTTCCCTAAAGTCTCATTTCATTTCACTGTGTTAGGAGTCTTTATGAAGTTGGCGTGGCATGGGGTTATAGTAAATTAAGTTCTAAAAATGTAATATTTCTTTAAGAATTAAAAACTGAATAAATGTCTATAGGGAACCTAATTTTTTATCTTACCTACAAGAAGTACTGCTTATTCATGAAGAAATCTAGTTTTCATTAATCATCAACACAAAAGATTATGATAAATATCTGTTTTTCAATTAGAACCAGATAACTATAAAGAAAACGTAAATTATATCAAACCATTGAGAAATTATATCATTAACAACGAATTATAAATTTACACAAAGACGGTCTCACAATTTTAGTACAGAACAAATCTGAGTAATATTTTATTTAAAAGATTCCCAAACGATTGTGAATAAAAGCATTTTACGCAAGTTTTATCAGATCAAAGGAATTTCTTAGGGTGAGGAATTGCTTGACAGTTGAGAGTAAAGTAACTCTGCTGCTACTAGATTGTCAAATTATTTGCGTCATATAATGACATTTAAATGACTTTTAAACTTAGCTGTACTTATTCTTATTTTTAAAATTTTTAAACATACACAAAATGTTTATATTTTTTTTATCTCTATAATATTATCATGAAGCATTACTTCTACATATACAAGTACAATAGGTTTCTGTATATAAAATTACTTTTCAAATACGTAAACACTCAAAAGACTTCTAACTAACCTATGCATGTACCAAATATTTTGGTACACAGTGGCACTTTGTATAATCCTTTGTTAGCGATTCTAGTTATTTTGTAATAAAAATTCACTGTCTCGTAAAATTGCAAAAGTAAATGAGAATGGCCACTGAAATAATAAAGAAAATAAACTATATTTTCTTTAATTAACGGTACCACAAACAATAAATTTCTAATATCTATCATCGGGATAATGAGGTGATGCGATGTGCAATTTCCTTCAGCTGTTCCACTCGTTTCAGTGTTAATTAAGAAAATGAAATTTTTCTCTAAATGAAGATTATTTTTCCATATAAATTGTTTTTTTTAACGATTGATTTTTTTTGTTACCACGTCGAATGAACGTATAGAAATAGTACTAAATTTATAAATATTTTAATTTCAAAGATTATCATAATGATAGTAACGAAAACTAAACATTTAGATTACAAAAAAATCAAAAACAAAATATTCAACGGCACACTTCGTTTGAAGAAATGTATAAAATTGTTATTTTTAAGTTAACAACATCTTAAACCATTAAAAGAACAATGAATGTGTTCGATCTACAAGATCATAAAACTGCTGATACTATATTTTTTTTAATATTGTTTAACTATTTTTAAATTAGACTTACCAGTTTTATTTCCACTGTTTGATTTATGCGCCCCATCTTATTTATTCACACAACAAGAGAATACATGAACTAGTCATAAGAATTTTCGTTATTTAGAGTGCGTCTGAATTATATTAAGAAGTTCATAAATAAAAGCATCAAACATTATATTAAATAGTTCTCCTTGAAACGAAAAAGCGAACTTCAAAAGTTTATAGTCCGTGACAGCTCGCGTGTGTTCGTCGAAGCACTACGTTATCAACTGAAGCTACGAGCAGTGCTACGAGAGCTCTACGCCCGTAGATCCTTCGCCTTTCAGCGAGGTGATTGAAAGTTCTTTAGAAATTAATCGATTCTGATTTTTGTGATAATTGCTTCTAAATTGGATAACGTATTTGAACAATATCTTTTATTCTGAACGTGAGTTAAGTTCGGTGGAGTTTGTGAGATGTTCAGATAAATAAAAAGGAAACTCTTTGTTTGAAATTGGGTGTGAACTGACTTATAACTAAGATAAAATTAAGGGCTGCGACGCTTGATTATCCTTAAACTAAGGGTTCTTAAATCTAAATGATACAGCTATTACTTATAAAGAATATAAGTCTAGTCGAACTATTAAATATCGGTAACGGGAATGTCACATTACAATTCATGACTGTGAAAAAAACTAATGGGCTCATATTGGTTTCATATGTGCGATGATTATTTTTGTTGTTTATTATTTAAATATTTGGTTCGGGCTTCTTATTATTAACTAACATAATATATGCAGAGCAGTATTGGTGGTTAAAAGTGTTACGATTTCGGTGGCCTCTTGTATAAAGTATCTTGGTGTTGTTCTGGATGGTGGCTGGAATTTCGAGCCCCATTTTTAATCTCTCGGTGGGAGACTTGTGATGGTGGCAGGAGCCCTTGGCAGGCAGATGAACTGTATGCTTTTATGGAGGCGAGTGATTCTGGTTCAGGCAGTTCGCTGCGTTCTTGGTGGCCTGTGTATTAGCTGGCACTCCTCCCTGTGAACGGGTGGTGGAACTTTTACGACGTGGTTAGCGGGAACCACTCGTGCGGGGAAATAGAGAGGCATGTGAGGCGTCAAGTAAGATGGTTTGACCTGGATCCACTTTGCACTGTTTCATCGACAGGAATGCATTGCAATAATTATAAGGATGTTTCTGTTTGGTTTCCGAATAAATAAATAAATAAATAGACAGTGGGGGCAATTCGAAATACACGGTGGGTGCTGTGACGTTTCGGCTTTCGCAGGTACTGTCTGGACATGGATGCTTTTCGTGGTACATCCGTTGTGCCACCACTGCAGCACTCTGAATAAAACAGAAAATACTCTGGCTGTGTATGTGTGTATCGGCCATAGGGACGGACCTAATGCTGCTGATCAATTGAAGGCGAGGTCCGGTGTTCACAGTCTTGAATGGCCGAAAACCACAGATCGTGATTAAACTCTGTCGGATATAATCCCGAGTCGAATTATCGATCAATTACATAACTTAATATCCGTTACCCTTGTTAAAATGTAAGTCGTATTGAGATTGTTTTAAGAAAGTTGTTTATATACTAATACCAAGTTTGATACGCTTTCAAATGTGTTGCATACTGAAAATCCACATTTATATACTAAGGCAATTTGGGTGAGTACTTGATGTTGACTTGATTGTAATTTATATAATTACTAGCGGATCCGACAGACGTTGTCCTGTCTATACGTCTTTAATTTTTAGTCTTTAATATCTATATATATATATATCCCTGAAATTTCAAATTTTCAATTATAAAAATTATATTTTAAAATGTTGCGGATGATTTTTACCGAATCCATAAGACGTATAAATTTTTCTTTCTCTAAAATAAGATGGGCCTAAGACCTCATCGAGTATCTTTTATAGCCCACACCTTATACAGCCATATAAAGATATGGGTACAAATACCTAACGTTCTTAAATGACAGTCACAAAGGGTTATAAAAGTATAACCTTTACTGTTATTGTCAAAATTTGAATAAATTATAAAAGGTACATTTAAAAAAGGCGTGTTTAGTCAATTATTACGCCAAGTTACTAATTGTATGAAAACATTTGACGAGTGCAATAAAATGTTTGCGTGTCACATAAAATATTAAAATACTCGTGAGCCCAACCTACGTTTTTACAAAAGTACTTTACATTCAAACTGTATTGTACAAACGTAGGTCAACGTTTTTTTTTTGACAAAATTTCAATTTACGATAAACATTTGAGTAGTATAGTCATACAAGTTTGGATGATTTATTTTCTTTCTAAATGAAAACCTTAAAATGATTTAATGCCCAGTTATAATAGTTAAATCTTTTTCTTGAAATATTACGTGATAATTTATGTGATTTTTTTATTAAAAGTTCGGAATGATTTTTCAGTATTGTATATTGGATGGATTGTGGTGTTTCGGTGACAAGAATACAATAATAACGCACATGTGCAGCTGCTAATCACAATGCTTAGGCAATAAAAAGTATAATAAAATATATATATACTAACATAATTTAAAGTATTGGACTCCCAATAAAAGGTTGTATTAACCTCTGAGAAATGTTTCATCACAATATCTTATGAATTATACCTAATACTAATTCAATGGCTACCAAAATTTCTTTCGAAGATTCGTGTGGCAACTCTTTATATTCAGGGTAAAATGTTATGACACTAATACCCTATGTAAATAATACAAACGTCTTCCTACGGTATATTGTCTTTCGTAAAATCGGATTCATAAGAAAATTGGCAGTACCGTGGCTCGTCGAGGCGAAGCAGTATTATATTATATGCTCCGACTCTCACTTCAATTGAAAATCATATCGGGTCGAGGCAGCAGATGCTATTTTCTCCATGCAGGCGAATACTTTTGAATTAATAAAATTTTAAGCTTGATTTTAAGGCGTGTTCACATAAAGCTATGCATAGTAAATTAAGCTGAATATATAGTAAGTTTTTATTTTATTGCATTTCTTTTATTGCTTATCACTTTTATATTCATGTTAGTTGATAATAAGATACGATTATTATTCATATTTTTTTAAAGAACAGAGGTGAAACGGACAGTTCAAACTTGGTGTTAAGAGATATCGCCCGCCGCCCATGGACACTCTTAAATTAAGTGGGCTCGCGACTGCGTCAGCGATGACTCAGCAGGTAATTAAAAATATAATAAATACATATAAATATCATCATTTTATGCGTCCCTTAGTCCGTTGATCCGTTATTAAATAACGGCAAGTAGAAAAAAAATATTTCGTTACGCACAGTATTTAATTGAAAAAAAAGTTTATTGAGCAGACACACATTATTTGTTATATCTGATCCGAATTTCGTTCTTTTATAATTACACAAAACATGAAATATGGTAATAAATTTACATTCAATATTTTGTCGCGAACTCGGAAACTTATAAGCTAGTATTAAACTTAAAAACAAAATAAATTATTCATGAAATAACTCCCCTCCCAGCAATCATTTCGATCTCTGAATCATTTATATATTTGCTGAGAGAAAACTCGCGGTTACCCTAGAGGCGCAGAGCTTCAAATATGTTATTATTTCAGAATTAAGAAGTGAATAGTAAGTGTATTAATCTAACAGTAAATTTATATAATACCTTAAAATATTAGTCTTATACCTACCTACCTACCTTATAATAATGTATTTAAATTTTTTAATCATATTGGCAATCGAAGCTTATGGATAAAGTTATTTAAGTTTATAAAAATATAATAAAAAATTTGCGTCTTGGTCAATGGTGCATTGAAAAACATATGTATTATTCTATATTAACATGAAACAATGACGTATTTTATTAAATTAAGTACTTTCTAAAAGTCTACATTAATAGGTAGTTTATACCCATAGTTTTTAATTTTAATGTGCTAGTAATCATTAATAAAGTATAGATACAAATAAAATTAAACACAAATACTTAGCGAAGTTTACGAAACAATTAGTATTGAGACTTAGATAATCTATTTTACTTAATGTATCAGAGTAATTTATACATGTACAATGTATCTATACCGTGGCAAAATAATGAAAACTAGTTACCACTAATAATAATCCAAGGAAGCAGCTTTTCATAGTGCGAAGTAACTAAAACTTTCGGTCATCGTAAATCATTCAGAACGCATCCTGTTCTATTTGTCTTCAATAAATCGGAGAAAATATCATTAAAAAATGAATGCTAATGAATCAGAGAAAGGAAATTACGGAAATTTCTTTAAAAAATACGATTAAAGTTTTCGCCATTAATACAGTGCAAGACTTGTTCCTAGATATTTATATTCTATGATCATCAGAGGCTCTTATTTACTAACACATTTTCTGTAATGTAAAATTATTTTGTGATGAGGTAAAATTGGTTATACTGCAATGTAATTAGAACTATACAATTCAGTGGAGCGAAATAGTGGGTCTGTCATTTTAATTGACTTTCAAAAAGGGCCTCCAATTGGATAAGAATGGTCTTTGATTAATTCTATCTCAATTTTACGAAAAGAAAGTTTACTTTATATTATTAGAAATAGACATATTGTGACGATGATAAAGGTCCATAAACGCTAATGAGCCTCATTACACTTTATACTATTATAAATTAAGGAACAAACTATTAAATAAGTTGTATTACAAACAAAAATAAATATATAATAAAAATAGATTAGTTTGACATCTATTAAAGCAGCAAGTTTTATAATAAATAAAGATACGTATATTGTATATTGTTTTAGCCAATTTCCATTCTAATTACATACTTGCTTCATTGCTTCATACTGTCACAAAACCATAATAAGTTGTTTTTGAGTAGAAAATTGGCTTCTATTTGTCAAAGGATCTGAGTTTACTCCATTGTATAGTGTACTCTTACTATACTGTCATATCGGTCATATGACAGATTACTTAGAGTTAAAAGTGAGCAGAAAATATTTATTTTGCGCTCAGTTTATTTAAACTGTAGGGACTAGATTTCGGTTGATCCATGTTTTCTATTACGTTCGCTTAAACCTTTTTAATATAATTATAATCGAATAATTAATGACTACCGTTCATATAATATTTGTAAATTATTGTTAGATTTTTTTTCTTTATTAAAGGTATACAAGCATAAAGGTTTCGCCCCTGTTTTACATATGGTGTTGAAATATTATATAAAAAAAAAACTAAATTAATTAAAGATAGATAAAATATATTATATTCGTATCATAGAAGACACGATTGTCGAATTGTTTCTGGAAATATAAATAAAATAAATGGTAGCAAGTCGTAAAATATATTCTATGCATGAAGACGAGTATAATCACTACAAAGTTACTCGTCACGGCTAGTAATATGTACTGAGGAAGTTGTTAAGTTCCATTATACGAATTGCTTAGGATGTAAATTGGTAATAACGCTATCATGTATTCCTTATGATATAGTACTGTTTACTTTACATATATGTTAAATGTTCTTGTACATTTATAAGCAGTGTACTTCTACTTTTGTGTTTAAACGAGCATAGCGCGTGAGTCAATAGTTATACATTCGAATGCACTAAATTAGGTGCGGAAGTTTAAGGTAAATTAAGCTAAATGTTATCGAGGGCTGCCTATTGGCAATAAGATAACGGTGGATCTTTTGGAGAATTTTGAAATGAATCCAAATACTGTCAAAAACAAGTCTTCAACGTGGTATAAACTAGTACAAAGAAGTCAGACTACTTAGCTTTTAATCACAATTACGAAACTATATTAATGGTTGTCAAGGGTATCTAGCGGAGTCAATGAAAAGGGAGTCTTTAATCCTTCTGAATCCAATTTTTACTTATTAAAAGAAAGGAGGTATTCTTTAAAGTTCCTTGCAAATCATATGTCCTTTATTCGTAAAACATATCTAACCCTTATTATTACATGCAAAGGCTTCCTTGAATGAATTCACCCCATTTTGTACATTTATTATTTGTTGGCGAGCTAAAATATTTTTGTTTTGTTATATCGCTACATGTTTGAAGTAATAAGGCGCGTAATAGAATACATTCCGGTAAATTATTACGTAGGAAAGAGACATATTTCCTTAAATTTAGCGTGAAACAAGTCGCCGGTTGAGCATTCTGAAACTGTATTTCAGGCAGACAATTAACTTTTTTCCTTATGATGTCATTTTGGAAGCAATTGTAATAATTACTCTTAAAAGTGACAACCTTTTTAAGATCTTTGAAACTGTTTGATGTTTCATTGCTTTTAAGGTTACAAAATTAATTCTTCAATATCCTCCGATGGGGTGTAGCACAAAGGACTTTTTTCACAGCTAACAATCTATGAGCTCCCCGATAATTTATGCAACTAAATTGCAGCTTTGTCTCTGATCGAAACATCAAGGTCAACATCTATGGAGCATGTGCGTGAACGCTAGAGTCCTACAAGGTTATGGTCTTATCCCGACCCTATTTCTTCTGCATATGAATGATATATTACTATGCGGACGACAGGAATGAGCACATTGGCCGTCTACCTGCACAGTGAATCTCGTTAACAGTTGTCGATCAGTGCCAGAACAAACTCGTGTCCAAAGTCGAAACTCTGCTACGTTAAGTCATGTATAAATAGAGGTTGATACGGCCATTCCCACCGAGCTAAGTTCGCAACAACAACCTGAGCGAAGCTGTCAATGATCTTTTCCTTATTACACAATATGTAATATGGAACATGGTGTAGTGGTTGCAGCTCCTTTCAAACATTCTGTAAAAATAACTTGGCGATTAAAAAGAGTGGCGGAGAGTTTACTACCAGTTCTTCTCTTCCGTTCTACGCCCTTGATTTGAGAACTGGCAGGAAATGTAAAATTAGATTCATTTAATATTTATTTATTTTTTGACGTTCATGAATAAATTAATGTTACTATGAATAAATGAATTTTGACTTTGACTTTAAGTTAATAGCGAGATTCATACGGCCGGTACGGAAAAATACGAATTGAACGTTCGAAACAAGCAGGAGCCTTTACTAAGTCGAATGTCGAAATTAAGCGGGTGATGCTGACAAACTAATTTATGACTGCGCTGACTATCATTAATCTGCCATTCATATTTTTGTTAAAATTTTAGTCATGCTTTCTCGTTATTATTTTAGTTAGCATTGACAATTTTACCCTATTCCCGTCAATAGACATCTCCTACATCGGTGTTTTTCTCTCTCCGTCTACTTATTGCTTCGCCGCAAATCTGGCTAAATGCCATGTACATAAATTGAGCCACGGAGACGGTTGAACTTGTGAAAATCGCTTTCATAAAAATGTATTTAATTTTTTAACTAGCATTAGTTTAAAATAATTATGACTGCTACGAGTCGTGCACGTGCATGCAAATGAACAATTCATTTAAGCGACGTATACTTTGAATAATAAATCAGTAAGATTTCAATATATTTTATGAATCTTCTGTAGGTAAAATTGTATCATATGATACACTATTATTAGCAAGAGTATCAAAGAAAGTAATAAAAGCTTAGTTTTTGTAATTCAAAATATTTTATTACTGTCGAGAGTGGCAGAATACAAATAAATGAAACAAGAAAATAAAACTTTTAGAGGTATACGAAAATCATAATGCAAAGGTTAGACCAATTCCTGCGTCTGTTTTCTGACCCAAATTCTAGATTTTTGGTATCAGACATGTCAGTTCTATTTGCTTTACAGGACGAGTTAGCAAGATGCGTTCTTCAACGTTCAAATACATGCCTGAGTATTAGAGTCACTTACTAAGCTATGGTTAACACGTCTAACTCGAAAATATTTATTTACATACAAACTTTATGTGCCTTGGTTAACACTTTTTTTTAAAAAAAAGCTCGGTTGATTAATTACTTTCTCCATTAATTATTTTTTATTTGTCATAGCAACCCCTGTTATTCAGCAATATCTCATAATATTATATTTATGAAAGCAATATCTAATGAATTTCTTTGTCCTTCCTTTCTAGGAAAATATAACATCTGATAAGAGAAATATTAAGGATCGATATATTATTAGATCACTACCAGGACCTTATTTAGTTCAAAATTATAAGACATGAAATTCCAGGCGAAATTTGTCAAAAATATCCCTTTGAAAACAGAATTATCTGAATTCAGATTCTGAATTTTAAATCATAAGATATCATATTTGTCACAAGCAATTCATATTATTTATATGTATTTGTAGTTTGTAATAAGAAATTGAAAATCATATCCCAATGCTTAAACATAAGGCGTACAAATAAAAAGTTGGCGAAGCAAATATTTCATACAAAACTTTAAACATTAAAGGCAAGAGAATTTCTATAATCACTAAACAATGCAAATAAGCAGTGCTTATGTCGCAAATACAACCCACAAAATTAATTGCGTTTAGCTTTATGGCGACCATAAATTTTTATAATAGCCTTGTATGAATTTAAAAGGGAAAGAAAATTAAAATATATTCTTTATAAATTGCCGAGAAAATGTTATTCTAACAATACGTTCGAAAATTGACGCAAACCTAATTATAATTTACATTAACAAAATGTTCAAGTTAATTTGATTCGGTGTTATTTTCGTAATTTATAAGTATAAATTCGATCCAAAAATAGAGAATACATGTTAATCATCATCAGTTGTACATTACTGAGTTTGTTTCTCCAATACAGACATCTGTCAGAATCGATAACAAATGACAGATGGGAATATAAGCTTCCATTATAGCTAGTCTATGAGTCGTCTTAATACAGAACTATATATATTCTAAAGATTCTCACTGACCACTTTATTATATATAGATAATATGATAATTATTGTAGTATTATGTATCAATCAATATTTATGTAAATTTCTAGTATTCGCCATAAGACAATATATTAGGTTCTAAGTTTTAATAATTATTTAAATCGAATTATATATTTATATAATTCGATTTTAATTGATCCAGCCGTGCTTATTTTAATTAAGGTTTTAGAATTCAGATAACAGATAACTGCTTTACTTGTTGTTAGGATTTCAGTGATCTAATTGAATCGTTCTTAGTTGAGGGTTTGCTAATTACGGACCGTTTCATAATTTTAACTAGAGTTTTAAAGTGGACGTTAATATATTTAACGAGTTTACTAATGTGCCTAAGGTTAGCCTATTTTTTTGTTGACTCTATGTTAGGTTATTTAATGAAAGATAACTAAGTCTGCAAAAAAATTAATTATGTAAAATAAAAGTATAAATTATCGTGATTCATGTGTTTTTCAATTGTCCTGTTCCCGTTTACATATGTTTTACTTACTTTGGTCGGTTCCCTTTTGTTTTGTCAATATGTATCATGTATTTTGGTGCATTCATTATACTTTTTTTTCTTACATTGGTTGCCTGGAAGATCGCTCGAAAGCGATAAGGCAACCATAATTAAATGAAACGGAGGGCTCATTTTCATTTAATTATGGCAATTCTTTTATATTTATATATGCAACGAAGTGATAAAAAAATAAATAAAATATAAAATATTGTACAGCCGTGCTCAGAATTGTTTATTCCTTATCTTAAATTTAATGCTTTTATTTAAAAATTCTTCACAGCGTAACTTCATTAATAGCCTTCATTATAATTAGTATTAATTAACTTCTTGTGATTTATCGGGATCTCCTGAGGCCATACTTTGCGAAGAAGCTAATTATTAAATATTAAGAAGCTCACATTTCAAACTGTGTATTTTTTAAATGTTTCTTAGCCCAGTCATATTAGGGGTTTCACCTCGGAATGAAAGATAATAAGCTGCAAATTGGTATGAACCTTTGTTTTGTCATTCTAAATGTTGTCTCAAAAGTCACAATCGTTATCGTGTCCGCGTCTCAAGATATTCAAGGTCAAAGGTCACAAAAATCGGTTTTTCGCGAATATCTGGCTTCCTATCGGTTAAATGAGATTTGCATTTATTATAAAAGTTGTAGGCTATAAAATTCCCTACAACTTTTGTTTAAACTTTTTTTTCATACGACCAACCGTTTTGAAGGTAGAGCGCGAAGTGCACATCGTACAGTCATATACGGCCTAATGCAAGGTCAAGCGTGAGTTATGGTTATCAGTACGTTATAAAGTCAATTATTTACAATAATTATAATTATTAAACAATGCCTATTATTTATGTTCTAACTATTAATTATTTATATTTAATTAAAGTAAGTAACTTGATTATTTATATATAATTATTCATATTTAACTATTTAAGTATAAAATATTATTAATTCTGGATTATATATTTTAGTTTTATTTTAAGTTAAAATGATAGTAAGAGTATATATTTTACACATATTTTTATTTATTATTAAATACGGCATAATATACATTTATCAAAATGTGAGTTCAAATATCAAAAGTATCTTTGTTGATTTTAATTGTAATGAAATTGGAAATGGAAGCTAATTATCTTCTTCTTCTTCGTCTTCTTCTTCTTCTTGTCGCTCAAAAATGTTCGATTCATTGTCATCATCCTCATTATCTGTCATGTTCATCTCCAAACCTTCCAGAATATCGGGATCATATGTATTTTCTTCATCGGGATTACTTGGATACAGTGAAGCGTTGAGGCAAGCTTGTCCGTTGCACTGGCCGCAAGCTAAAGAACATTGTAGCCCTGATTTTCTGCATCCACAGCGGGAACCACAACCATTTTTGCAATTGCAAAATATTACGTTTAGTAGTTCGGCTGGTGCTGGAGGTAATAACGTTCGTATGGGCTCCAGGATTTCATTTTCAAGCATCCAGCCCCATTCTTGAGGTTCTAAGTCCTTCCCTAACCACGTTTGAATCTGGTAGTAGACACGTTTTATGTGTTGATGAGCTGCTACACTTGTTGGTGGAAGTGTTGACAGTTGTACAGGTTTATGTCTGTACGATGTGCACTTCGCGCTCTACCTTCAAAACGGTTGGTCGTATGAAAAAAAAGTTTAAACAAAAGTTGTAGGGAATTTTATAGCCTACAACTTTTATAATAAATGCAAATCTCATTTAACCGATAGGAAGCCAGATATTCGCGAAAAACCGATTTTTGTGACCTTTGACCTTGAATATCTTGAGACGCGGACACGATAACGATTGTGACTTTTGAGACAACATTTAGAATGACAAAACAAAGGTTCATACCAATTTGCAGCTTATTATCTTTCATTCCGAGGTTGACCCCTTTTCTTACCTAATATGACTGGGCTATCTGCTAAATATTCCTTAAATGAATAATGAAATATTTAAGATGTAGAATTCATTTAACGATTTACATTAATTCGATTGTATAAAAGTGGTTATAGGTACATATGTTGGTCAAATTCTAAACGTAATTTTTGTTTGTCTGTCCGCTGCTTTGTATGTTGGGTTCATCATGTTCCTTTTAGTAACTATCTTACTACCTCACAACTGAACTAGTTTCAACAAATCAACGAAATTGGATCCAACGAGGAAATTGTTTCGCCTAATAAATTACCCTATTACTAAGCTTTATATCTAAATTCCAACTAAAAGGTAAGTGATAACAGTGGCCAATAGTAACCATTTAATCTTTCCCGTTAAACCCAGCGACCCGTACTAGGGCGGGGTAAATCGTCGGCAATTTCATAATTTATTAAAGATTACCGAGATTTGACTCTTATTAATCGTTGCGGAAAGGTAATTTTTTCTAGTGTTTCCAGATTGCCATAGTTGAATAGATATTCTAATCGTATTTTTGAATAATATCTGAATTCTATCGATGGTTAAACGTATGTTTTCATGTAAACCTACTAGCGGATCTGACAGATATTGTCCTATACACACGTTTTACATACAAAAAAAAATCTAATGATGTTAATCATTCTCGACTCCACTTGATTACACAAAAAAAATCATCAAAATATGTCCAGCCGTTTAAGAATTTCATTACGAATAAATGCATAGAAGATTTATATATAATATATATACCGGCTCTTTATTTTCTTTATAAATAAATTACCTGATTCCGACACTGCAGCGATATCTACCGGTATGATTTATGAATCCACCTAACGCATACAGAAAAATTAATTTAAATCGGCCCAGACGTTACAGTAGAATTATATTAGTAAAGAGATTATATTACTTATATTAAAATCACAAATACACCGTGAATCTTTGGCTATGATTTCTTGGAAAATCTAGTAGTCATTATTCAAGTTAAGCACATAAAACACAGATGAATAAAGCAGACAACATTTCCAAAATGTAATAAAAAAAATGTGTTCCTAGTAAAAAACCTTAATATTTTAAAGGTGCAAAAGCCAACCTGCAAAAGCTCGAAACCGAAACATTTTTATATAATGTCCTTCTCTCCGGGAAAAGTATAAAGGATATCCATTAAAACAGTCCATCCATTTCACATAACACGCCGTAAACGTCAAAACATCGGCTCTAAAATGTAATTAAAAGGGAAAATGTTGTTTTCGGAAAAAAATTCGTAAACATTAAGAGCCGGTCGTGACCGATTAGCATCTTTTGCTGAAAAATACAATGTGCTTTTTAATAATGACCCAAGGGCCTAATCGCTTTGAAAAAATGAATTCCAATTTGAAAGAGGGTTCGATAGGAGAAATAATGACGCACCGGATGGGCCAGTTCTAAAGTGACGTCGAAGATTGATTGTTTCTTGCCCCCTCGGACTTAACAAACAAGCGTGAACGCTGTAAAAAAGGCCGCAATTTACTTAAACCCATCATAAGAAAGGCCGTATCTTTGTATGTATACTAGCTTAACACGCCCAAAGATGTTTCGCCGTGTATATTATTTCTAGAAAACAATTTTTTAGTTCAATAAAAAAACGTATCTATATTTATAAAAATAGGGTTTGAGTGTAAAGGGATGAAAATAAAGTGGTTGTATGTATTTTTGTATGTTGTATCATAAAAAACAAAAACAAAAAAAATAATGAAAAACAAAGATAGATAGTAGCCGATTTTCAGACTTACAGAATATGCATTAAAAAAATATAAGAATCGGTCAACTCGGAGGAGTATGGGATCGAACATTGTGACACGAGATTTTAGTTATTACATTTTAAGGTTAGTTACTGTCTTTATTTTTGTTTTTTTTTTGTCTTTATTACATAAGCATTATATTATATAATTGAATTATTACGTATTATAAATTAATATTTGCATATTTAGTTTTAATAATGATATGTGACGAATGAATGAAGACAATGTACTTCTAGAATTTTATATATATATATATATATATATATATATATAGAGATTATCAATTTCCCGATTACAAATACTAAATCGAAGCGAAAATATATAATTCAATTACTTTGCATACACACCAAAAATATCTTTTAAGACAAGGCATCTGATTACTTAAACCTCCTATGTTACTAGTATGTATCACTGTACGTCGTTTTACTTTGCTGACATAGCAACCCTTCGCTGACATAGTCTTACGATTTGCGAAACACATCGTAGAATCATCGGTCAGAAGCTATTTGGTATTCCGAGATATATACGCTCCTAATACTCTATACTTCTCATATTACGTACTATATCAATTTGATAAAATTAACGTTATATAACGAAGCACGATCTAATCCAATCAATATCATTGCTAACGTGGTTTGCGATCAATGAATTGCATGGTCCATTCGTCGTTGAGTCTTTTGAAAAAGTCGAATATTGCCTTTCCATTTGACGTTTGCTTCAAATAAAGCCCGCAGTTCAGTCGTTTTGAATACATTGCTTTTTCAATATCTCTTCAATCTCTGTTGAAAATATACAGGGCGTCCCACGGCGATGCCACACGGAGGGAAAGTACCTTAAATATTAATGATAGGATATTTTACTGAAAGAAGACATCGTTTAATTTTTAATAATAAGTAGAACTGCATTCACAGATTTTTTAAAAATTTCCTACCTCAACCGGGAATCGAACCCGCCAAATGTGACAGTAAAATTACATGTATTTTATAATAGCGTTTGAATGGGCTACTCATAAGCATTATTTTTTCCTTTGTAACCTAGCATATTAAATGAAACTGAAAACATAAAATTTTACATTTTATTAAAAAAAAAATTATCAAATGCTCAAAATGTGATCCTTTCTGTTGTATACAAATTCTCACTCTTTTAATAATTTCTCTCCCTCTCGATTTACTTATTTTTGCATGGTGGATGTTTGAAATAATACGTCTAAGTTCATTTTGTAACTCCTGCACACTGTTGTACCGGTTCCTGTAAACTAATTTTTTTTTTTAATGAACATTTTCCTTCCTGGATCGGCACTTTTGGACAAATTAGATGGCCACCGAGATCCCCAGATCTAACCCCACTTGATTTTTTTTATGGGGTTATGTAAAATATTTAGTTTACAGGAACCGGTACAACAGTGTGCAGGTGCAAAATGAACTTAGACGTATTATTTCAAACATCCACCATGCAAAAATAAGTAATTCGACAGGGAGAGAAATTATTAAGAGTGAGAATTTGTATACAACAGAACGGATCACATTTTGAGCATTTGATAATTTTTTTTTTTTAATAAAATGTAAAATTTTATGTTTTTAGTTTCATTTAATATGCTAGGTTACTAAGGAAAAAATAATGCTTATGAGTAGCCCATTCAAACGCTATTATAAAATACATGTAATTTTACTGTCACATTTGGCGGGTTCGATTCCCGGTTGAGGTAGAATTTTTTTTAAAAATCTGTGAATGCAGTTCTACTTATTATTAAAAATTAAACGATGTCTTCTTTCAGTAAAATATCCTATCATTAATATTTAAGGTACTTTCCCTCCGTGTGGCATCGCCGTGGGACGCCCTGTATACATTGTTTATTCATTTTCGTCACTGTTTGCCTTTAGAAGTGCCTCAAAATTGTGAACACTATAAATTACAGTGTTGGGTAAACACCAGTAGCTCATCTTTCATGCTCCGTTGAGGTTTGGGACTGAGAATTTTTGCACTTCTAGAGATTAGAATTAATCTCTGAATAAGGTGGTAATTTTCATGCCATTAACAATATCAACAAAAATCTTTTCTGTTAATGTATATACACCTTTTTTACTATATATTTATTGATATTTTATATTTTAGTTTCAGCAAAAAATGAAATAGAAATAACAGACGTTACACGGTAAAGGTATTGAACCCTTGAATATTTTAGAATTAGAAGAAAAACAGACGCTTGTCGAAAATTTTGATAAATGGCAAATGCAGAGAAAATTGTACTTTGGCGTTGAACTAATATCATTATAAAAAGTGTACGTTTGCCCGGCGGTCACGATTGCAATAAATCTCAGCTAGTCTGACAGTAGCTCTACACAAATGTGGCCGAAATCTTGGCTAAGGGGGAGTCGAAAGTAATAATATTGCCTTGTACATATATTTAACATCGGTGGTCTTAAACTTCGAAATAAACTTAATTTTAAAAATTAATTTAATACCGACATTGATTTAATTATTTAAATAGAACTTTAACGAACAGAAGACATATAGACAGAGCCTCTGGATAACACGTTAAAATATTATAGATGAATAATCAAATACAACTACATATAATCAATTAAATCAGTAATATATTGTTACTAATTTAGACAATTATTCACTGTATGATTACAACGCCTTTTTTATAAATTAATAAATAAATGTGCACTATAAAATATGATTAAACTAAAGTTAATAATATTTTTTTAAGTCTATTATAACATTATATGAATGAAAACTCAGCGACAGCGCGATAGATATGCTATGCTCTGACGCAAAATTACAATACATCATTTATTCATTGTCAAATTGTCGTTTGTATATTCCAAGGATCAGTTTATAAAAACCCAGTAGCGAAAATTATAAGTAAAATCGAATACACGTCGTAGTAGACTATTAACTCGAGCAGTGAATGAGCGATGACTAATTGGAAGGACAAACTTAAATTGCTTCAATTACCTAAATTTGTGTAATAAACGAATTTACTAGTACAGGTTACTTAACAATATACAAGTCAAAAAGATACGTATATGTATTATTTTGAAAGTTGAAAGGTCAAATATAAACCCTATATTTTCTCATCACTAAAATATCACTGTCCCTTGTTTGCACATTCTGCGGGTACATAAATAGACGTAAAGAAGACAGATGTCTTACAATATTTTCAAATATACACAATAGCTATTTGACAAAGAAGTATCGCCGCTACAGTCAATAAAGGACAATGGAATTTTGCAGACGCCTCCCTTGATGTGTTTTCTATACCATACGTATTTTATCTTTATTTGGGAAGTCTGTTTATTTAGAAATCTGTGTTTATATAAGCCCATGACCAATGAATACAAATAACTATTCTTAAGTGAAACAAAAGCGAATGTGGGTTAATCCTAATATGCTTATGTTCACGGTTTCTAAGCAAGAAACGCTGTTTTGAAATTCGTACCACAACGTTTGACGTAGTTTAATAATTATATTCATACTTAAATTGTATAGTATTTAATGTTAGAGTAATTTATGTATTTATATTAATATATATTTTAACGAGATGAAAAACGGTTAGTAGTTAACGCTTACTATTTTCTTACCCTACTAGAAATATTGTTATAAATAAAATCATAACTGATATAAATTGATATTAATATTGTAAGTATAAATATATATTAAAGTAATACAGTAAAGTAGAAAGGGCGTCAAGTAAAAAGATGGTCTGCCGAAGAGTTGGAGCAGGCTATCCCAGATTAGAGCTAAAATATGATAATGCCTATGTCAGAATACCATATGACCTTAAAACTGGTTGCAATTAAAATGAAAGTTTTTCTAAATTTTGTTATTTATTATTTTTGAGTAATTTTTTGAAATGTGCGAATATTTTAATCTATTTATATTTTTAGAGTACCATTAGCCTAGTGGCTTTAGCGTGCGACTCTCATCACTGATGGACTTTCTTCTATATGCGCATTTAACATTCGCTCGAACGGTGAAGGAAAACATCGTGAGGAAACCGACATGTCTATGTTTTTTTAAACATTTTAAAACAAATATTTTTCACGCTTTATTAAAAAAAATGTAGATGTAGATGATAATTTCTGTATAGTTTTCTCCTATTCCTAGTGAATACCAGCCTTAACAGCGACGAAAAATATATCAAGGAAATTGGCAAGACGATATACGACGTAAGTAATCCGCCAATCCAAACTTAGCTTATCATTCTCTTTGATCATTAGTTGTAACTATAATAATATTACTAAGCTGAGTTTATTTTTTGTTTGACCACGCTAAGGCAAGAAAACAGGTTTGTCTCTGATTGTCCATGTATTGACGTCACCCAGTCATTTATAAAATAAACGAAATAACCTTTAGGTATTTAATGATAATTTCAAATTACAATACTATTTTATGTTTATCAGAATAAAAGTCAATAAATGTAACGATAAATTTAACTAGCAAAGGCCATTAGCATAATATAAGCTTATTCGTGCGATACATGTTTTCCAATACACAAATGAGAATGAAAACTCATATCAGCCGAGAACACGACTCAATTGGTACCCTTTGAAATCACTCTACCCGGCATTTTAATTACGTTAATTTATTACACCAGGCAGATGCAATTGTTAAATTGTTTTGTCTTTTTTCTACTTGAAACATAAAAACAGTAATTTCATAAATTTTGTATTAAATTTGTTTACCTAAAAATTTATACGAATATAAAACAAAGTCGGGTTTGTTCTAAACCTTATAACTCGAGAAAGAATGAACCGATTGCAATTTAGAATAACTGTCAAACATTTAATGTACATACCGTCGTTACTATAAAATTTGAGTGGAGACTCAAATTTAAGAACGTGTTTAAACAAGCTAAAAAAGGATTGACATATTGCTTGTCAAATATTTACGCGTGCCTTTAGGAAGTCATTTTTTATAAACTAACAAAAAAATATCAAGCCACTAAAATATACAAAAGCCGGGGCACATTGAAATTTTTAAAGAAATTCTGAATTCTGAAAAATGATAAATTAAGTTATACAACATTGATTGACTGATTAGTGGTAGGAAATTCGCAGCTGGTATAAATTATATTCGCAGCTGGTATAAGTCTAAGTATACTAGGATAAAGTTATCCTACTTGTAATTATTGTTATTTAATATGCCTTTTCTGAAATACTAACGATTAAAAACTATGGTAAAACGTTCTTACCGTGAAATAAAAACTAAATTTGTTTTCACGCTTTAGTAAAAACCATTCTGGTTCTCTATCAAATGCTCTTTACGCTGTGATGAAAAGAGACACTGATTTATGTAAAGCCGATCAAAACCGATTCATTGAACCGATTATATCTTTATGAATGCGATGATTAACAAGGCGAATTAATTATAAACAAATCTTTACCATTTTAAAACCTATACATCTATCTATCAAATATATATCTTATGAACTTATTATAGAGATTTGCTTGAATCGATTTCGGAGTGCATGTTTTGTAATTATTTCGTAAGTAAAACAAAGTTGAAGAGCATCGGATTTTAAACTAAAACTGACAAGAACTATTTTTATAGATTAGATCTGTAGAATAAGAGAATAGAATCCATAGTTATAGGGATAACATAGTCATTATTATTGTTAAAAGTTTTTTATTATGTCAGAGCAATGGCGTTAGTGTCATCAAAGTCAAATTTGTTAATAACCTTAATTACCAGTGGTTTATTTGTTTTGCCAATTTTGCCAGATCTATATACTTACCATTATTCAACGGTTACAATATTCATTATTACTATTAAAGGGAATTTATTTTCACTTTAAACGTTTGAAACTTATAGACAGTCAATATTAAAGTAATAATTGGACCTTCGTTCTTATATCGACTGTAGTTTGAGTCTGTAGTTGATTTAGGTTCGGTCGTGGAGCGAGTACACGCATTTCACGAAACTTGTTAATCACAAATTCGGGATGCCATATGTACAGGCATCGGTTGGTATGCCTTGACGCTGGTCTCCTTTCTGAACCAGCCCAGCGTACCGGTTCTGCCTGCTGCTACCGATTGCATCACCAAGGCCAAGTCGAGAATACTCCTTGGCCCCTTACCACCGGGCACGACCCTAGGACGAGTCGAGCGTCAACACACCAGGACACCGGCTGCGCGCTGCTGCTCATATATGCCCCAAACGGGCCTAAACACGCAGTTGTGCCCCTTATCTCTTTTAACCAGTCGAACTACTGCTTAGCTTACTACTATATCAACATTTAACGGCTGATTACAAGAAATTAATGACAACGATGGTGACGTCATTATCTTCAATAATTTATCCGTATGTCCTGTTTTTGTTAAAATACTGATCGTGCTTTCTCGTTATTGTGTTTTTTTTTCTGTACCTCTTCCTATTTTCCAGTATAACCCTCTTTGTCATTCGTTTTGCATTAAATTAATCACTCTGTTATATCAATTCAATTTAAACTTGTTATAAACCTACGCAATTATAATCAACATCGAAAAGTTTCAATCAATTCACAATTATTGAAACAATAACTCTGTCATAATTTTTATTTCATTGCCTCTCTTCAAAAGAAAACCAATCAATCATCCAATTAGAAAGTTTTGTCTCTTAAGCGCTGTTGGTGAGACATTGGATGATAACTTCATTTATAGCATCTCCTGGCCAATTTATTATTTAAAATGTGGCTTAAAATATCAGAGAACTTAAATTACGATACGATTTTTAACACGAACTTGGATTAAGGTGACAAAAAGATATTTGAATAGGGTTATTGTTTACTGTGAATGTTTAATTTAAATGTAAATAAAAGTCGACACGGCATATTGTTTAATTAACACTGGCGTAATGTATACAACAAAATATTATATAATAAAATCGTTTCAAGTATGCATGTGATCCTGGTGTCACTATGCAAGTAATCAACACAATATATATAAAGTGGGTAAAGCTCGCGACGTAAGATTCATAATCGAAACTTAACGTGAACTATGTAATGGCCTGTACCTCAAAACTCCAATGTGTTTTGTTCATACACAAGGGTCATAGTGAGCACTTAGTTCCAAATAGAGACTTGGGGAAAGTATATGTTTATAAATAATATTTCAGAAACGTAAGAGAAAAAGAGAGAGTTCATCGGATGTCGAAGCAGAATATGTCAATCCACCCGCATCACCTCCACTTCCATCGTTTCACAACTAAAGATTTTTAAGGCAGTGTTTACCGTGATCGACTAGTATCTCCGACCCAATTCAACAAGAAATGAGCGTGTCAATACCAATCAAACCAAAAAAGCTGGAAAAAGCTTTTTTTTGTAGAACAGGGGGCAAACGGGCAGGAAGCTCAGCTGATGCTAAGAGACACCACCGCCCATGGACAGTCTCAATGCCAGAGGGCTCGCGAGGACGTTGCCGGCCTTTTAATAATTGGTACGCTCTTTTCTTGAAGGACCGTAAGTCGATGGACAATATCGATACGATTTATGGAGTGTCCATGGGCGACGGTATAACCTAAACCCAGGTTCAGCCTGCCTGTTTCCTCCAGGAAGCCCAATTAAAAATGGATGCTAACGTTTTCGATTTCTGTTGAGGAAAACATAAATAAAAAAACTTCAAGAGAATCATTAATTGTATTTATTCCTGGTATGAAGAAAATCCCTCCTGCAAATGTCTAGTTAATTTACATTTTGCGATACGTTAAAGTTGCAAACTAGTTGTAAATATAGCCGAAAGTTCAACTTTACACAAATTTTGCGCAAGAAACTGAACCGGGTCGAATTGAACAAAGATTTATTTTTATTAAGTTTTAATTGCTGTAACAAAGTACAGTAGAGCTAGTCGAACTTGGGTCGTTAATTTTGTTATACACAAATTCCTGATTTTTCTAGTACATATCTTGTTACTCTGATATGACCATATGCTACTTTAACGGTAGCTAAGATACTAAGTCGAATTAGGTACAGAAACAGAATCCAAGAAAGAGTTTCTTAATTATGATTTTGAAATCAACCGTAACAGACTGATGAGGCCCCGGTAGTCCAGTTGAAAACCAGATGGCTTTCAGACAACTCTAGTAATTGTAGGCCTAAATACTTTCCTACATACACCCTCTACGTAATATTAATTTGGCCGGTTGCGGAATACACTTTATTCGTTATATTATATATTATTTATAAAGTTACTTTTAAAGTTGCATATGTCTTTTGCTTCTCTCTGGTTCTATTGCGCATTTTTTAAATTTACTTAGTCACATGTGCTACCACGTAAGTCGTGAAGCAGATAAGCTCACCTATTTCCTCGGCGTATGGTTTAGCTGATCGCGGAAAATATATATTTTTTGATATTATATAGCAGTTATACTTGGCCTCGTAAAACTACAACAGATTTATAATATAACCATGACATAACGATATTGTAGTACACATAACACATTCTTTTTGGTATTCTAGCACTATTCAAATCGCAAAAGCGTGGCCACCACGGAATCTCCAACTCAATAGGTCCAGGACGTTGAACTAGTGCTTCATAACTCCCTTGTCTTAGATGAGGTCGTAAAGCTAGTACTGCTGTCTTCGCTATATTTGGTTCGTGTTAGATCTTTGTCGTTAGGTATCGAAATGAGTCAAATTTTTCGCAGAAAAAACGTAAAATAAAATCATTCTCTATTTGGAGAGATATAGCCAACGATTTTAAAAAAAATATTGTAGGTGAAAAAAGTGCAACGTTATTGTATATTAAAAACATGTAACTTTGCATCTTTAAATTGTGCAAAGTAAAAATATTCACGTTGTATTTTCGTTCGTAAATTCAGATTGAAAATGTTCGCAACAAAATGTTTTTGCATTTCTATTACAAAGCAAGGGAACGTGACAACGGGCGAGATTTGTAATTTAATTGTATTAAAATAATTAAATTGTTACTTGATGAATCTTTTAGCAGTAACACAATAAACGTTGTGTTTTTAGTAGATGTTCTACGTTTGAGAACGGTAGGACAACTATATGAATAATTATTTATACCTGACATTAATGACTTTAATATTAATGTCAGGTAATAATTAATTAATTAATTTTAAAACGATTAAATTCCGAAAATGGCATCATTTATAACTTACTTTTCTTTAATAAACACTAAATAAGTTGCAAGTCTGGCCCATAAGGGGCTGTTCCAGATGTACTGGTTTATGTCTAAAAGCCTACAGGGTGTAAAGTATTTTCCTGAGTCTATAGTCTTCCTTATTATAGGTTCTATAGAAGTGTTATATTGTTTGATGAAAACAGATAAAAATTCTAGAAATAATATATATTATGTTCAATCTCGAAAGCTTTTACTTCTGTAAACTTCTGCAATATCTCTTGAAACAAGATGTAATCACAAGCGAAAATTATACATACAACTTAGACAACAATGGATCTGTTTTCCGCACAATAGAATATTCGAACTACAATAGATCTTTTCTTGATTTAGATTTAATAAATCTTAAGCATTATCAAAATAAAAACATAATGGCCTTTGTTTATTAGATTCTTTGAAAAGAAAAGATAAGTTTCCATATAAAACTTTAAAATATTTTTTAATTTACATTAAATACCACTTTTTTGAACCAAATCAATGTATTGCAGTTTCAAATAATTATATTTTATTTATTTATATTATTATATTTTTATTTATTTTTTTATATATATTTTTTATTTATATTTTTCGTATGTCCTCCACATCTTCGTATCTTAACTCGTCTAAAACTGGTAACTTGGGAGAGGTCGATTTTAAACTCAAATATTTATAAGCTGTGGATTACCTGAAACCTATGATTATAAGTACGTATCTTTAACACCAATGCTTCACTTGAATACTCAATGTAATTGTGTCTGTGGCGTCTTTCTGATCTAACGGTAATAAAGAGGGACTTAACGCAATTTCGTTGATTAAACATAAATATCAGTAGATCCTTGAAATAATACTGGCATAAAATATATATTTTATTGCACAAGTAACTTTACAATTTCACTACCAAAATATTTATTGAAATAAATCTAGTACTATTATATTAAGTAATATATCTTCGGAGAGTATACCTGTAACGGAACACTGCCGACGGCTCTTCCTTGCGTCCCGGCCAAAGGTGTTGATTGCCCCGGAAATGTTTGTTAGGCTATTAATTATTTTTTCTTCAGTCGAATAATTTGCGCTCATAGCTTCTTGGTCGATGTGATGATGTGTCATTCCCGTGCGCTCCTTATTCTTAAAACTGAGTACTGTTTATTGTTACTTTGTTTTTCGTTTAATACTAATTAAATCAGGTAAAATATTCCAATATTTAATATACATTTTATATTATACTAAATTATTAAACTAAATTTTTATTTTAAAGTTTTTTGAACTTTACTTACATTAATTTTTATCTACGTTAGCTGGTACAACCTGGACGACTGTAACGATGTTATTACTGGGAGGGATATATGGTATAGCATTTATCTAGTAATCTCATATTACAATAATGGTACGATGAACATTTTCCGGTAATCTTTTGTCTCAGCATGTATGATAAAGGTAAAAATTGTGTAATTGTGAATCATCCAATTAAATATTCTTAGTCTAGTAAGCGCAAGACATCGATCGGCACGAAAACTCAAAAATTAAATCTTAATCGTTATTAGAAACTACAAAGTACTGCCGCTACAAGGATTTATTTAAACCTAAAAATCAAAATTACATTAGACACACAACTACATATTAGCTTCACTAATAACGTTTATATACAACAACATGACATAATTAACATTATGAAACAGAAGCTAGAAATTTAGCTATAGCAACACAAATTTGACATTTGATTAAGTAGACTTCTAAAGTATATTTCAAAATAAAACTGTTTTTGATTCAAACAAAATTGTGCGGGAATTTCTAAATTATTTTATCCATTTACACACACATTATGCAAGTAAATATTAAGATTTATGGAATGTGTGATCTCGCATATGATTTAAATAGGTATAAACTTAGGTTAATCTCTTAATGGGCCCCAGTGGGTCCATTTTGAATACTCTTGCCTAAAATTTGCTATAATTCTGTTAGATTTATCATGAATGTTTATACATGTCTTTAAACCGCTGCTAAATTAACGCAACGCGGCGACAACCAAGCCCATTATTTTATAGAATACTACCTACCAGTATACAGTTAAGGTTAGTGGACACGCCCCATCAGATCGACATACTATAAATCTCATGACAAACAATATTAATCAAATACCAAGTGTTGCTACATTATCTTTTTTCGTTTCGCTCCCTTCCGCGGGGTCTTAACCCAACACAACAAAACCACGTTTTTGCACTTATGTCTAAAGATAGGTTACTAGTTGCTTCAGCGTGCGACTCATACCTGAGATTATAGGTTTGTTTCCCGGACACTTATGTACTTACGGTAAAGAAGCACGTGGATAAAGCAGTATACTTTAAAACCAAAAAGTTAACGGCTAGTCTTCATTTTTGGAGTTGAGTTTCATCATCGGACGTCGAGGCAGAATACGAAATTCCACCCATATCACCTCGACGTCCGCTGTTAAACAACTCAGCGTTTTTCAAGGCAGTTTTTGTCTCGCACCACCACTTTGTGGAACCTGCTGTCCACTAAAGTATTTCCAAACCAATTTGACGTAGGGTTTTTCAAGAAAAGAGCGTACCAATTCTAAACATGCCGGCAACGCACTCGCGACTGACTGCCCTCTGGCATTGAGAGTGTCCATGGGCGGTGGTAGAACTTAACATCAGGTGAGCCTCCTGCAAAACGGCAAAGAAGGCTTATCATCCATTTGCCTATTCGAAAAAAAAACAAATGATCGCAGAAACACTAACCTGAGTACCATAGCTAAAATATCGTATGGCCACTAATTTATAAAAAATTATTACCTAATAGCTTGCAAACTAAGTAGATACCATCATTTAAAGAAAAACACTTTTTAACGGATTATAGTTATGTATTATTGTATTTAAACTTATAATTATTTGTACATAATTTTAAATTTAAACCTAAAATAAGTTTAAATACAATAATACATAACTATAATCCGTTAAAAAGTGTTTTTCTTTAAATGTGTAAAAGTGATGTTAATAAAAGACAATACTAGATACCATCATTTTATATAGTACGTAAATTCAGAAAGTTTAAACTTATCCTATACTAACAACCCTTAGAAGAAAGGCAATTAGGATCTACACAGAACTGAGCATGTTTCATTATTTAAATGTATGTTAGAAAACTGAAGTTATGTACCTTTTTGATTAATCATGTTCCTTTAATCAAAAACAAAATCTACTAAATAATCTACCCTAAAAGGTCTTTAGCGAGTACTAAGTTTGAAGTAATTACCTAAGTTAACTCTGACACGCAAAATAATCAGGGCATGAACAACGTAGCTTTAATTAAATGAATACGTATTAAGTTGGAAATCTATAAGAGTATTACTTGTATACTTATTATATTGCATACTTTAATAAGGATTTTTAAACGGTAAAAAATGTTTTGTGTGTAAAGTCTGTTTATGGACGATTATTTTTCGTGATAACGTCATAAAAAACATTGATGAAAATTCCTTTAATGAAATGACTTGAATTATTTTCATTAAATTATGATTATTTTGTACAAGAGAAAGAAGTAAATAAAAAATAATCGATAAATTAACAAATTTTGCACACGAGTGTAATTTTTTATTTTAATCAACGATCATTAAAATATTTTTTTTATAATTTAAGAAAAAATATATGACAAATTAATATTAAAATGCAATAATTAATTACTTTATTCTGCAATTGTTGTAATTAACGATGGAATTATTTATCACATTAACATTATCTCTTCACTTCACTTTATAAAAAGTTGAACGTATAGGTTGTGTGCTGCCTTGATCTCTTTTACTCAAAGGTATTGGCGGATGAAGTGGAAGAGAGATAAATTCGTCACAAGCCAAACGCTGCGCCAATCGTGCCTCTCTATCGCTTTTTCCGCGCTCTCGCTTGCACGCTCGCTTAGACCGAACATGACATGATTTCCGTGCGTGCAACCGGCGTCCATCGATTTATAAGACGTTATCATGTCGAAAACTAGGTAAACACTAATGATACGTTGTGTTGTGGACTTAGGTTATTATTAAATCAACGCAGTCAAGAAAATGATAACTGGCCGTTCTAACTTAGGGTAAAATTATGTCAAGTCCGATTCTTACCTTATAATTTATATATCATGGAACCTTAACAAAAACATTGAACATAAAAACCCGTTTTTTTTTTCAATAAAATGTCAATACATCCAGTCTCCACATGTGACGTTCGTAAACATTCTAAAGCTGTAATTTCTCCGCGTACAATATAAACCCAGCCTAAGGAATAAGGCTAAGTAAAAATGAATGTAGGAATAATAACTTTTTCATGTCAAGAAAGTCGACAAGTTTCAAACGTTCATCCTATAACAAGCGAATAAATAGAACATATTACGTGTTCATGTCCCTTTATGTTGACTCAACACATCTTCATGCCTCTAATGAGAGCCGACCTTTTAAGGTACCATGTCATTAAAAATCTACGTACTCGAGTATTTTTAGATGCCACAGGGAAATTTAATTAAAAAGCATGGTGTGTTTAAATTGCGTCTGTTTCCTAGCAAGTTATGCATTCTTTTTTTAAATATCAAAATATTTTTTCGTGTAGACTACACAGATAACAGAGTATCGTTTCTTATAGCAATGCTTTATTAACACATGTGTAATTCCTTTATATCTATTTATTAAAGAAACAAAATTAGTGAGACAGTTGTCAAATTTAACACGATTTTTTTAAAGGTTAAGGCTAATTAATATAACCGCCATTTATGTGTCGCCTACGAACTTTTTAGCTCACCGAATAGGTTAATTTTACCAAATAAAGCATGACTTAAAAATAATTTAATATTAATAAATGTAATGTAATACTAACGTACCATTAACAAATATTTATTGATTGTTTGTTGTTATCATAAACATCACGCCTAAAAAATTACAAACATCACAGTTTATGAAAAGTTTGTAGTAATTTTCAAGATCGCAACACTGTATAACATTAAGACGATAAGTTCAGCCAGCCATTTATTTCTACTCGTATCGCTAATATTTTGATATAAGTAAAAATGGTTTTAGAATAATTAGAATTATACCCAGAGTATTTATAAAAGTCTGATCATCAACGTTGAATAGCTTTGATAAAATGAAAGTACTCATGTTAGAAGTCAAACTTCTTTGTAAATTAATTATCACTATGTTAAAAGCCCCAATAGATGATCATGATCACTCCATGTATTTATATATCTATATTCACACTGTTTACACACTATATACGTGCTAATATAAATCAATGAAAAATCTGCGTTTACTGCACAAGACGTTATGCGACTGAATTGCCATCTAAAGTTCTAATACGTAACTACTAAACGAATGCATCAACCTATACCGTGTATTTTTCTCGATCTCCCTTTCTTACTCTCTCTCAATCGGTCTTCGTGACGTTTTATCCATAAAAGTTTTATCCTCTGCGCTTGCATGCAGAAGTTTCACTTCAAAAAAACCAACTAACTTCTAAGAATTTGTTCCAGTACGACTAAAGATTTACGCGTTCAACCGAACAAAAACCAAATTATTTACTTTAGTTATTTTTGTAATACAATAATAAAAAAGTTAAAAAAACACAAAGTATGCGTCACCCACCGTCCTTCCCTAGAGGCTTAATACGTTTATCGTTACAAAACACTCGTGTAAGCTACCATTTATCAAATAGTCGGTACTTCGGTGCAGACTCTGTAAAATTGTCTTTTTTCTCACACAATTCGCCTGAGACCCGGGCTCTTATATCCTTATGAAAACAATTGATAGTTTCAAATCCTACTTCACGCTTTACTACACAACAGTATTTACTCACAATTATTATAACATCAAGATCTTAGGAATGGTGCAAATAGTTTCGATTCGAACACAGACAGATTTAGGTATACTGATTTCTAGAAAAAGCGTAAGTGACAGTAGCGTAAAAAAATACAATGTACAAGTAAAAAGGAAAACTTAAATATACACTAATTGGTTACATTAGACAGCTTTAACCTTTACATAAATTCTAAAAGTTTAAAACAAACATTTGATCGCATTACAAAATCAATTTTAACCTAATTGGCAAACTTCAGCGATCGATAGAAGTTAACAAACAACCCTTTTTATAATAAAAAATTGTATTACTCTCAAAGGCGTTTACTTTTCTCTTTATACACAAAAGTGTTGTAATGGATTATAGTTATTTAAGTTAGGATAATAATTAGGACACTCTGATACGAGGTTTCTTTTTTCTAACTTAAATTTTAATTTTAAACAAATTACACCCGTTTACTGGACAAGAAAATGCAACTGTTAATCTAAGATCAAATTAATTCTTCATATACAGGTAGATGTTCAGCCTTCTCTATTAATGACACACATCAACCTTTTGGGGTCCAGAACATACAGGTTTCTTCACTATACGAGCGAGTGTTAAATATGCAGATAGACAGTAAGTGAACAGTCGCGATCAAACCTATGACCTTAGTCATCAGAATCGCACACTGAAACCACCAGACAAACATAATGTATATTTTTTTTATTATTATCTTTACACCTTTCACAATTAAAATAACATTATCCGAACTAAATATTTAAAAAAAAATATGTGGTAATAAAAAGAGATAAGTAATATGCCTAAAATAATGTCCCAATCCCCGAGTGATATATGAGGCTAATATGTGTCTGTCTATTTTCGCTGATCATATTTTTCCCTTTCAAATCGTTGATTGCTTGAACTCTTTATGAAGCCTCGTAATTTTTCTATCGATAGCAGTCTGGCCCGATATGCCAATCAGCCTTCTATACCTTCCATACGTCATTGATTGCAAAAGCATGCCGGTCCCTTATAATTACCATATCGGAGCATAAATTATTTGCGCACTTCGAAAGAAAAATCTGTTGATGCACAATCGCTTTGAGTAGACCAGCATAATACGTTAGACAAAAACTGATTGAAACCCTGAATTCTTAAATCTAAAGTAGTGTTTTACAATCTAAATGAACATCTCATTTCTACGCGCAGAGTTTAACGTAATTCAATGCAAAATAGTGTCTTTAAAAAACACATTCTCTGTCAACTATTTACAAAAGCAACTTAGTATTTCAATGCTAAGTAGTGGAACAGTTATTCTATTTAAAACTCTATAAAAATAAATGTTCTCGATGTAAATTTCAACAGATTCATGAACATAACTCAACGAAATATTTCATAAAGTTTCGTAAGTTCCTTTAAACTAACAATTTAATTCTGTATAGATAAAATTTGTGCATTATGAAAAGTTACTGATTTAAATGTACTTCTGTTTCAAAGCGTAAGCTATGTCTCTGAATAGCGCTAAGTGCGCTACATTTAGTGTTGTTGCGTAGCTCTATTTTATTTACACATATTATTACAGTTACTTCACAAAAGATTTTCATAACAACACATAAGCATGGTAAAACGGGGTCTTATTATTCATTTTATCTCTTTTATTTTACCCCGCGGTGCTCTTAAGATATGTGTTTGTGCTTTTGAAGATTTTGCTTTTACGGTACGTGAAATACATGCAGCTGGATTAAATTATTTGGAGTAAATTCACTTTCTTTACAAAGGGATGTTTTGCTTTTATGCTGAAACCAAGACAAATTATTTTTTCTAATATCTAAAAGGTTTTGAATAAATTACTTATATTTTGTTTGATACTACAAGGAGGTCAGCCAATCGCGATATAAGCAGTAAAGCACTGTGTACCTTCATAGTATGGGACAGGTTTATTCTCTTTAAAGACTACTCAAAACTTTGTAAATACATATTATCGCAAGTTTCATATTATTTACATAGCTCGGCGTTTCGTGGTTTTCTGCTCCGGTGATCACCGATGCGTCTTTAGCTTTTATATCTATTTAGTAGCGGTAATTAATTAATGACGCTAGAATCAGGATTCGTTATTTTTTAAATTATTTTGTATAGTGCTAATCTTTGAAATAAGTAATACTTTGTTGTTTTCAGATGAAATGAATTTTTATTGAGTTTTTTAAATTTCGTTTAAAAGCCCAAGCATAAATTATTAAATATTTAATCATGGCTATTCAACTTAATTTTAACCCGCCAACGGCTGAGTTTATGAGCGTTTCACACAAAAGCATTAGTTACCTTTGTCAAAAGTTATCCTGAATGCAACTTGATTTAAAATAAACTGGAGCGCTTCGGGTAGGGTAATATTTGTTTAACGTGTAGTTGTTATGTTGATGTGTTAAATATTATGCAATACATAGATTTCATCGCGCTCTGAGCGTGGCGACCGAAACAAGAAATTCCGTAACGAAAATAACCTAACGCACGATGATGTAATATAGATGTGGCCAATACGCGTTAGAGCGGGACAGAACGCATACTGCGTCTCACATAAATTGATAAAAAATGCTCAGCAATAGCTTTACCGAGGCAGTCCCCGAGTGCCACACGTTTTTTTAGATATGTGTATGGTGCTTCTCAATATGGTTTATAAATTGCAGCTCATTAAAGGTATAATGTTAAATAAAACAATTAGTTATACCATGGAGTGGCGCAGTTTCTTTCTAGTTCAACTGATAGTAAAAGATTTCAGCTGAATAGTATAGAGGCAAAGTAGTTTCACTAACAATTTTTGTTTTAAATATTTTAAACAGAGAAATCCTAATTCAGATTTCATTAAACACTTCACGAGGGTAAATATTAATCTCAGCTTATTATGATTAAGTAATAATCAATAAATAAAAAAATCATAAAGCATGGTAACATTATAATTAAATATCAAATATATTTTTATATAAAGACGTTTTATCAAATGTGATACGCGTGAACATTATTAAATAGTAGAACACTAGCGGACTTTAAAATAATAAAAACAATGAAAAACAATTACATTTAACCACATCTATCCTTGTTTTCTTGAACAAAAGATCTATGACGTTGAAATGGCTTACACTAAAAGTACCTTTTCAACTACTGTATCTTCAGTCCAGGTGAGGTCGTTACAAAGTGAAGATATATCATCAATTTTCCTTTTTACACCTACGTAAGTCTCAAACGGTAAAGTGATAATCGTTTGTCATCAGATGGCAGTTACTAAAAAGTGTATATCTACAAAACACTGAATTCATAAAATGAAATAGAAATATATTTGTTTCTCGTTTTATATGATATCTAGTTACTTTTACTTCAAGGCGGATTGATGTCCCGGTTAGATGAGTTTTACGTCCCTTAACGAATTCTTTTATCGGTGGGTACCTACCTATACGAACCCGCTTTGATGTAAATCTAAATCCTCACTTCAAAATCCGATAGAGTTTACATAATTTATAACAGTTCATTACATCATTTTGGTGGGATCGCTTTGGTGGACTTTTAATATTCTTCTAATCTGTAATTATTTATTTCCAATACACAAATATACAATATTTACAATATTCTAAACCCATAATAATTAATAATGGTAAAATTAAAAATTTTAAAAAAAATTGTTCCTGCAGCGGCATATCTTTAATACTGGCAGCATTACCTCGCTGTATTACGATTAATCTTCTAATTATTTATAAACATCTCGTTTATGTAAATTATTATGAAACAACACATGGATAAGAGATCAATTTCAACGCATACGATGAATACTAAGAACCAATACTTGGCACATCTTACATTCACACAAATGGAATTTTATATAACATTTCCCAGCTCTATATTTTTATAATATATTTGTATTAATAAAAACTGAATATGAATGTTCGTAAGTATGAATAAAATTAAGAAATCGTCCAAAAACATTCTCTTAAATTATTTGAACAGACCGAAGCTACTGGTACATGAGAATGACAAAACACAATATCTTGTCTAAATTTAAAACAAACCATATTTCTTTAGACCTTAGAATTATTTTTACATTGGTAAAGGCAAAAGAAAATCTGTTTCATACCTTTCCATATTCTATAACCTTTCTTACACTCCATGCATTCCAAAGATGACTCGGCTACAAATTGCTTAGTGTATTGAAAGGCAACAAATTTTTCCAATGTATTAGAAACGATAAAATTGAAAATGAAATACAAGGAAGCATTGTTTAGCACCTGAATATGATATTGTATCCAAAATATTCTAAGAAAAAGGGAATATATTCTTCGTATTTTATATCTGCTCTTATTTAGGTCAAGCGCGAAAAGTTGATTTGAGAGACGAGTGCAGATTGGTACTCATCTCTACTTTAATATTTGAACCATCCAATTAATATTTGGTTATTAGTTTACAGGTTTCTCAAAAAACATATATTAATATATTTTACTATTTTTGCACTGTCGCAACTGTTTCATACAATGTTTCTACATAAAGAAAATTGCTTGCATTGATATTTCAAGTTCTTTTTTGTAAAAAAATCTTGTAAAAAGGTACAAATTACAATGGTGGTAGATTGTACACGAATATATATATTTTTTTATTTTGATTTTATACACCAAATAATAATTTATATTTTACTTATTAAAATATATTGTATATGTTCTACATCTCCATATGGTTTTATATTTCATAAATTTTTCAATTATTTCGGTATTACCGATGTTTATAAGCACTCAATTTAAAATTACTAAGCAGCTTTCCACAACCAAGCTCCAAGTACTTACAGAGCGATATTAAAGTGTCTGGACTCTTATATCTCTTTAGGGTTAAAACTCTTCAACCCCAGAAATGTTGAGATTAAAACTATTAAACAAGAGTGGCGTGAAGTTAAAGTTTTTCATTAGATAGTTTTGAGGGAGCTCTCATCTTCTGGATGGCTCATTTGATTATGTCGCTTTGAGCTTAAAGTTATCACAAAGTTTCATTAAGTTTAAAATCAAAAACCATTATATCTGTTAGCAATGAAATATATTCATGATATCAATATGCAACAATTACATTATGTTACGTTTATGTTACGTTACAATTTAACAAAAATTCATTAAAATAAACTACTTCTAAATTTTTTCATAGCTTTTCTTAGCCTACCAAGTACGTTGTTTAACCTCAGCCATGTGATTTTATCAATAATATTTAAAAAAAAACACACGAAATAAATACAAAACCCAAAATAAACATAACATTCAATCTCGTAAAATGCCTATTATCTACGATGTTAAATATAGCTACGAAGCTACGCCGTACCGCAAATCGGCTTATGCAGATAGTGTGACTTTATGTCATCATGTTAGTGATTGAATTTTCGTTAAATAAATATAATTCCCCACGAGATTTTAGTACTAATCCATATTCCTTTCGTATCTTATTTTTAAGCTATACTAAACTTAATATAGATAAAGTTTTATATACTATATTCTCAATAAACTGAATAAATTTATTCAAATTTGTCATAGAAACTGTTTAAACAAAAGTCAGGAGACATAAGCTCGAATGTAATTTCTAGTGTCTTAGCAAATCCTGCGGTTAAATACGTTTATCTTAATTTATTACCTAAATAATAATATGTCATGACTAGAGTAATTTATAGCATGTTTGTAAGCAATGCATATCATTCCCTTATTTATAACTAGTTTTAAGATAAGTTTTCTTTTTAGAATTCTTATCTCTGACACTTTCGTTTTCGTTTAATTCCACGTCCATTTCAGGTGGAATTACAGTTTTAAAAAATATATTTATGTCAATTCAAGAACTTAGCGAAAGAATAAAATGACCAATAGGCACACATCTTTGAATTTGTTGCGTTCATCACTTTCTTGGACAAATAGATAATTACCTTATGTGCTTAGGCAAAACGATTAAATTGTTGTTTCGCCGGGAATTTTTAAGCAAGGTATATAAATCCGTTAGCGCTCTACACTGGAATACAATATTCATTAAAGGATATATAACTTGTACCTTGTACCAATGAACCTTACCTTACCCCGCTGGTAGGTGTGAGGCTTAAGTATTTCTATTAACACTAGTCCCGTTTACCGCACCCACGTTAAATCTGCGCCAGTACTCTGAACACACAAAAACATCGCGATGGCGATCCATCGATGAATGGTGTCTCGATACAGATCTTTCAATATCCGTAGAGCTGATGTCGCAACCTAGGGATCACGGTACAGAAACTCAACATTAAAATTGGGATGGCAATCGATATTGCGTGATATTTGACATCTGTTATTAATCATACTGCAATGCAAGTCAAAATATGACCCGTCATAATGACCTCAATAATATTTCAAATATCGAATATTAGCTGTTAATGTTCCCGCCATTTATATTGCACATTTCATGATAGGTATGACTAAGTCATAAACTTGGTCATGAACATTATACGGGTGAACTGTTAAAATATATTTAAAAATTATGATTATTATGAGAATACATTTTCATAATGAACTGAACTCCAGCTGTATAGATATGTATATATTCAACAAATGTACATATATGTATATATGTATATACATGGACTATGTTAGTGTTGAAGCTGAATAAAAGCTTTTAAACAACAGTCCCTAGAATGTCTTGAAAGTGACAGGCGTAAACTTCGGCACTAAGCCTATTATCCGCACTAATGCTTCGGAAACTGGCAACTACCATATTACGTATATAATATCGTACTTGGTTTTAGATAATTAGAAGTCAACTTTAATACGAATTGCAAGCTACTAATTAACATTTGTTATAATAGTGAGTTTATTAGGTCATAACAAATTTGTATACTTTTAGTACATTTAAATAAATAGTTTCGGTATAATGCATGCATTATATGCATAAAAACATAGTTATCTCATAATATAACACACAAGTTTTATTGACTTGACTTCTCTGAAATTAATTTCTTCATCAAAATCAGCCATAAGGAGTACATATACCGATACTACAAGATTTCATCAATCATTGTAAAAGGAAAATCCTTAAATATACGTTTATCCGGCGAACGTAAGCCTTTAACGACTCCCTGGCCGCAGCTTTCCGGAAAGCTAGTAAAACAATTTAACCTTTATAATCATTATTTAAAAATGTTCTATGTGTCTGTGCCTTGGTATAAGATTTAAAGTTATGGCAAATAGTAATAAGAGACTAATAAATTCCTAAATGAAAATTATTGATAACTATCCCAAGTTCTAAGCCTTATCATGTAAAACTAGAGTAGAAATATTAAAAAAACAAGGGATATTAAGGCAAATTTAGGAATAATTGTGATAAGTTTAAACTTATCATGAATCATATTAATAATATTGGTAGAAAGGTAATCAAAACTGTCACCGGTTTGCTACAGTTAACATGCAATTAATGAGGTGATTATATCTTTCCATCTTTGTTGATATGATTTGTGGGATTCTCAGAAAACTTATTTCCATTTCACCAACAAGCATTTAGGGTCAGTGCCCTGGGTCATATGACATTGATGACGCATTGCTGTTGTCACAATAACAAAACGGGATTTCGATGATTTTTCGGGGATTCGACAATTGACATGCTCTGTATCAATATAATAAGTCAATACTCATTATGTTAGTTTTAGTATAATTTAACTGAGATTTCAATTACATAAGTTAAATATTGGTAAAGGGTAAAATCTCTATCTTTGGATTTGGTAAGGCTTTGATTATAATAATGACTAATTAATAACTATGTTTTTAATGTTATTAGGTACAACTCCAAAAACTACTTATGAAACCGTAATGTATATTATAGACATAAAACAAAAAAACACTATCTAAAACTTGAATATTCTGCATTTGCGGAAGGAAAACATTACTATGAACTTTATGCTACTTTCAATCTCGCCTGTCAGCCACTAACCGAAAAAAATACGATATGCATGAGAAAATCTTCGCCGTCCCTGTATTTTTTATTACTTACTTGCGTAGATAATCTCGCAACGTCTCAGATAAATGGAAGGTAGACGTTTTGGGCCCGGTAATTTGCAAGACAGATAAACTGGGAGCGCTTTGTTGTTCACTGGCTTTTGTAATCTCTTGTTTTTGTAAAAGGATATTGTTAATTTTGCTTTTGGACGCTTTGCTTGTGTAATTTTAACGACTCCATTTGCTAAATCACTGGCTTTCAAAATTACAGATCCATTTGACTTGAGACTGAAATAATTTTCCTTTATTTAATTATATAGATATTAATTATTAGTTAATTAAACACCTATTATAATTTCACGATTTATTTTAAGTTATATAATTAAACCTCGATTCGTTTAGTTTAAGTTAAATACAATAGAAAGTAAAACTTACTTACTCACTCACTTTACTGGGTATTATATAAGATATGCTAAGAAGTGAGGAGGCCTGAAGTGCAATGGTCTCCTTCTGTGAGCATTACATGCATCAAGGAGGTCAAGGAGGTCAGGAGGTCTGGGGTTGATCTTAGACAAGCCAAGTTCAGTATAGTTCGGTGGTTCAAGGTCTCGATCTAGAGTGGCCCGGAAGCGTAGCTCGTGAATGAGCTCTCTATGTCTGATATAAGCCCGAGTCCTCTGGGTAGAACGCCTGGCGAAACCCGAGGGCTCATCTCATGGAAATACAGGATACAAAATACGGATAAAAGATTTATTATTTAAATTGTCCTTATACAGGTAAGAAAATATCGGCAGTTTAAACTAACGAACAAAATACGTTGAAGAATATACGAAAATAATTATGCCTAAAAAAGAGACATGATACGTAAGCATTTTGGAAAGCTGAAAATTGATAGTCTATCTGTTAAACATACCAGACATTGTAATAGTCTGTGGAATTGGGTCCTAGCGGAGTCCTTACAACGGTAATGGAATTATGGAATATTCGTACTACATAACTCTAATTGGTTTTGTCATTCAAACTACATAATTTATGATAAAGACACGGCTCCGTCAATTAATTTTGTAGCAGCTAATCGGAGTAACCCTGCTAACAGGCCAAGTTGCCTAGTGTCGATAATCCAATTTTAGTTTATTTATAAATAAAATCTTAATAGAAAAAAATGATGTCATTAAATTTTCGTTTATATCGCCGACATCCAGTTAGTTAAACCAATATTAAGTAAACTATTGAGCAATATTACTTGATAATGAACAAGAGACCATCACTACTAAAACTTAGGAAGACTAAAGTTCTTACGCATCTCAAAATTCAATCTCCATTTAAATAAACAGTCTGAAATTAAAATTATGGAAAGTTAATTTAAGTTTGGTAATATACTGACGCACGTCAACATAGCTTTTATACTTTACGTTTTGTACCATATTCTTGCAAGAAATAAATCATTATTATTATTATTATTAATATTCTTTCTTTTCGTTCGTGGGATTAAATCTGTAGTTAATAGGTATCACCTATTGTTAACGGTAATAAAAATCAGCGTTTTGTAAACATATATAGGTTTTCTTAAAAAACTTAACATTAGTCCGTAAACAAAACAATTAAATGAAACCACGAAATCAAATTCAAAATCGCTATAAACAGCCAGGGTATTGAAAATCTCATATGATTACTCACGGTTACGTCACAAAAGACAGTAGTACAAACGATTTTCGATGAAACAACTCTTTGTAACGAATACACTCCACAATGAGATTCATATTTGTGAAGCGGTTTCAATATCACTGCAGATTTTTACGCGAAAATCGAAATTTAAGCCACATTTCAAATTGAAAGGAAATGAAGAGTGATTGAATGTGGAATATGCTTTCGAATCAATTTAAAAGTATTGATATATGGAATATCTATTCTATAAACGAAATAGATTATTCGGAAAACAAAGGCAGATGTCGCCTCAAGGTCTTTATAAGTCCTAACCACGTTATTCGCTTTGTAACCCTACCACGAGCGTTAATAATAAATGCTAGATTGAAACAATGAATTATGTCTAATAACGTGTAACTTACAAATGAGTTGCATCTGGCATACATATATATTATTTGTGCCTAGGATATTAGAAAACCATCTTTGCACCTAGCTAGCTATAATTTTCAACAATTGTATCGAAAGTGGCGAGTTTCCCGATCTAATGAAACATAGTAGAGTAATTACATTATTAAAAGAAGGTAGAATGTCCAATCCCAGTAATTAGACCAATTTCTTTACTATCTACTTGTATATTTGAAAAATCTATATGAAATTAACCAATAAGTCATTTTAACGTAAAAAAAATATTACATAATAATCAGTTTGGATTAGCAGTGGATATGGGGGTACCGCAGGTTTCAATTCTTGGCCCTATCCTCTTACCTGCTTTCAGATAGTTTTGCTCGTTGATGATACGTCCTTGAATTATAAAATCTCTCAATATATTTTTTATTTATTTATTACAAATATTATTTACGTATACAAACATAGTAATAAGTTTACTAGAATAGAACATACGGACAATGTTCATACTCGGAACAATCTAAAGTTAGTAATTCTTTTTTGGGGAAAAGGCATACTTTTCTTATTTGAATTTAAATAGGCTCGCAGAGGCTCTTTTATCTCTGAATTTTAATTAATTTTAAAAATGTATTAAAGTAAAGCTGTGTAAAAAAGGCTTACTATACATTTAACGGTTATCTAGTTGATAAAGAGACTAGTGCTAGACAGGCTACTTCTAATTAATTAAGTGATGTTTGACAGAGTAATTTTATATGGTGATTTGCTATTTTTAAAAAGTACTGAGAATTTTTACGCCGGCTTCTTCTCTCGCCCTATGTTCAAATTTAATGACGTGGAATAAGTGATATCTGTATCTTATATTCCATAATAAACATACTTTTCATTTTAGTAAATATAATATTAATCTATACATTTCAGTTTTCAATTTCAACAGTGAATATATTTTTTTAAGCACATTATTATTCTGTTAGATTGAAAACAGGAATTCAACTGCATCATCATCATCTGATGTTTTAATACTGCCGCCCATAGACAACCTCAATCCTAGAGGTACCGCGAGTGCGTTACCGGCCAGATTTTAGAATTAGTAAGTTCTTTTCTTGAAATATGAATCCATATTAGTTCGGAAATATTTCAGTGGGTTCCACATAGCGGTAGTGGGTGGTTACAGCCTGTTACGCCGTGAATAAAAGGCCCTGGACGATCACGATCACTCACTATCTATCACTTTTATCTTCATAGATATTGATAAATATAATAGTTAATTATATATAGGCAATATTTTTGTAAGGTCCCATTGCTGACATTTATCTAATTAAGATATGGCGTTGGACAGAGCCAACATTATCTTGATCATGTTTTGCAAGCAAACAATTAGCTATGACATCTCTGCAGGTATACGGAGGTAAGGCAGAAGTTAGTTTGTATTTACTCCAGAATAACTCAACTGAAATTTTTTAATGGAATTGTAACTTATTGTTAAAAGTTCAAATTATTTTTAAAGTGATTATATGAATACACGTCATGTAATGCAATAACCTATATGGTGAATTGGGTCTACATTTTAACTCTTAAATATCTCCAAAAGTCAGATAATGTATTATTTCTACTTATACTACTTTCTACTTGTACTTATTTTTTATTAAAAAACGCCGTATATATATTCAAGCGTCTGTTAGATAATAATCAAAGATGAATTAAAATGCACTTAAAAATGCAAATTATGCGAAAAAACACAAATAATACACAGCTGTCACTAACTAATTCGATTATGCGTACTTTCAAACTACTTGATCACTTGTCACGATATTCGCACTTTGAACTCCTTTCGAATTCACTGGCCTGCTTATATTTCCCTGGGAATTAACGAGAACCATATTCGGCAACTTTATTTGAGAAATTACTGGGAGTGAAATTACTAAACTGCTGATTTATATTAATCGCACAATTTTAGCAAATACATACTGTTTATCTTTTTTCCACTTCACTCCGTCCTTGTCATACAACGCTTGTAAATGTTTGGTTTCAAGGTATCTTTCCTGTCTTTTACGTATCATTCCGTCCTCACATTTTTTTTTCGATATCATTATTGTACAACACTCACTCGCGCGCAGCACTCTACAACACGTCTAATCTAATCGAGCCTGAGGCCGTGCTGTCTCCTGCCTCCTCACACCTAGAAAATTTATCCTAGAATGTTTTCATCAATGGTTATAGCCAGTCCTCAAAACGTCTGAAAGAAGATTTCTAAAACTATACCACTTGACAACACTTACTCTGAAATAGCCTACCGAAAACGAGCGTAACTTCATGTAAATTCCCATTTTCTGGTATGTTGAAGAACAGAAACACCGATATTATGGTAAGCTGTAGAAAAATCGAAAAACAATTTGTTCAAGACATAGTAACTGTATTTTTACAGAGGAGATACGTAGACGAAAGAGAATGTCTACGAATTTATAAATGTTATTAACATATTTGACTTGTAGCAATGGAAGCTGTGACAATATGATATAATTACTAAATTTGATTCTAAAATCAGTGTAGTACTGATGTCGTAATTCATATTCAAAACATAATGATAGGTTATATAACTTATGCCTTATTCAAAAAAAGTATAAAAATAAAGTATTCAATTATATATCTTTCTTACGGCGTAAACAAAATTTTAAAGAAAGTGAAAAAATAGCTTCAACCTTTGATTTAGTTTGTACTAAGAAAGAGTCAAACATTTACAATTAACTTAAAACAATTATTACATCCAAAAATAAAAAATCTTAAACTACATAGAAACGATAATATTATTATATTATTAATAAAAATGATAAACAGAAAAAAATCAATTTTTTAAAGATCACAGGGACCACCTGTGGTGTATGGTGTGTGCCTTTAATTTTCTCGCATTTCAAAACATTCTTATTTTTGGAAGTAATTAATTAATTTATCTATTCAAACTAGAAATTTGTTGACCCATGGAATCTTGTACTAACTTGTTACAGCATCGCCAATGGGCAGACACTACCTTAACCAAAATTATATATAAATGGCATAAGCTTCAATAAATTAAACTAAATAACAAACACGTATTCTATTATTATTGATAACTGTCGCATAAAGGCCGTCTTTCGTAAATTGAATTTTCCTTCTAATTATGTTTCGAGTAAATAACAAACGCAAATTAATGATTCCTACGAGAGAGCAATAAGCGAAGAAATAATGAAACAAAAATTAATATAATAAAATACTCTTGAGATACAGGATTTGATATTAATCTCTTTTGTTTCAACGATCACTTGAAAATCAATTCAAGACAATATAATAATTGACTATATATGTACAATACGCTAGTTCGTTAGTAGTTCTAGCCTAGTGGTTAGGCGCACATTTCAATTCTAGAGTGGTATGTTTCAATCAGTACATTGGACAAGTTAGACACATATTTTTTATATAATTATACAAGAGATACATTTAGGGTAACTAAAGTCTACAGTGATGTGAGCTACGCAGGCGGCTTGCCGCGATATTAATCCGATAACAATATATAAGAAATATTTGGTTCGAACGCAAAGTCCTACTAATTAATGTCATAGTATGTATAATATATACTTATATTTATATACCATGACAATAATTAGTAGTGTTAGTTGCTCTGAATCTTAAGTATACCCTAATATTACTTTTATTATGAAATCTCATTAAGAGATTTTTAATAAACATAGCCTAATTTGACGTCTTTCGATTACAAACTTCTTACGTAAACAACACCTTTTTGCTCTGACTCCTCATTATCATCTAATTTTGCGTTCAAACATGCCGAATAATTTCTCTCAGACAGCAATTTCCTATTTTCTTAACAAAAAGATATTTTAAAATATTTAAATTGCGAAAAATATTTTCTTATCGTTTGTTCATACGTTTACTTAGGAACAACAAGAACAAGATGAATCTATTGAAATTGTTTATATACAATTTTAAGCAGAAACCCAGGAATAGGAATTTATTCTTAAATACAGTGTGAAACTAATATTTGAAGACGTTGAACATCGTAGATACAAGTTAGGCACTAGACTGGTTGGTAATCACTAATCTCAATGCAATCAGTAATTGTCCATTTGAGAGCGCTGTTATTACGTCTTATCGTGAAGTGTATAAACTACAAAATTATTTCATTCATTACATAAAGGAATATAATTACAGTATGTAATTAGGAATTAGAACAATTCCTTATTAATTGATTTCAAATAAAAAAAATATATATTTCAAAAAAGGTTTCGCTTGTGTTGTAATAAATAAGTTATCGCATATTAAGAGAATAGTACAGTCTTTAATTACATACAACTGAAGAAAAAATACTGCTACACAAAATTAATAAATGGGACAGTTTGTAGCTAAAGAATATATATTCTATAATACCTATCATATAATATTGTTTAATATACGCACTAATAATAATAATTACAGCGTTCGTGTTCATACGTTCGTTACATATAGAATAAAACAGTATTTTTATAAATATGCTAAAAATAAAATCTAAGAAACGGGTAAGATTCCACTGATTGTGTATTAAATTTGAAAATCGAGTGTTACAAAGCCAAGATGGCTATTGAGTAAAGATTTTATATCTCTGGCGGTGCTGTTCTTGTGATTTTTATACCCTTAACGGCTCAGTGAGTTCGCGTTTACGAGTTTTAACGGTTTCTTAGCTTCTATTGTTCGTGAGCTTTAGTGGATGTAAGACACTATAATGTCAGTGATTTTAATACCTATTACGGTAGTGTTATTTCGTTCAACATGTACGTACACTATGCGACTGATATTAAGGACTTGTTTAATATTATTATTTCTAGGTAGCTATTTATTTATATCAAAGTACAGGTATTTTACTAGTGACCCGCCCCAGCTTCGCACGGGTGCAATGCTGATTGATGAAAAGCAGGTTTTTATTATGTATTATTATTTCCGTCGCTGGAAAGCTCCGATAATATTATTCGATCGCTGCTAAATAAGCTGTAATGGGCTGTATAGATCTATATTAAATGAACAATGTATTCAAGGTATTAAATTGGTTAAGGATTAATTGGTAAAAATCGCTTCGAAAATTAGCCATTATTTGTCGTAAGAAGTAAGTGACAAAAAAAAAGTTATTGTATCCATAAGAGATAGACATATACCATCACGGAATTTTCTGTAGACCTTTTCAATGTGTACAATACTTAGTACATTATTTTGATAAAACTCGTAGAGTTCAGCCTGCGTTTGCAATGTAAGCGGAAAAAATGTAATTATTTACGACATCACATTAGAAACCTCAAAAATAACAGTACTTCTCCACTATTAAATGGATGTTATTGTACATATAAACCTTTCTCTTGAAATTCCACTCTATCTATTTAAAAAAACCGCATCAAAGTCCGTTGCGTAGTTTCAAAGATTTAAGCATACAAAGGGACATAGGGACAGAGAAAGCGACTTTGTTTTATACTATGTAGTGATGGAGTACGCTATTGTTTGCATTTAAAAAATATCTAAAAGACTTATTTTATATCTGGTCTGTGTTGTTATTGGCATACAATTTATTTTAGTATTGCCATTAAAAATTATATGATTACTACATATTAACAATAAGATATATCACACATATAGAATAAACATTGTTCTTCTCTAAACTTCACAATTGTAATGATTCAGGTCGGTCGTAATATTATTTTATTTTGCCAATTACATAGCAGCGCATAAAAATGAATCTAAATTTGGATTAGACATATTTACAATATCGTAAACACTCCAAAGAAAGTATTTTTCCCTCACACTTTCAGTGCCTGCGCTGTTAATTATTACCCAATGAATTGTCTTTATGGAGATAGCTTTTGTCTCCGTACAACGAGGATGAGTGTACAGTAAACAAAAGTTTATCTCTTAGAATATTTTTTTATATATAGAAGAATTCTAGAAGACAAATGTTTTAATAAGATTTTCCCAATTCCCAGATATGAAACACGATTTTAATTAAATAATACATTCAAATACGTCAAAGATTTGTAAAGTTTCAAATTACCACTCACCAAGTTTCACCTTTCAATGTACAAGAAAATTCTCAATTTTCATTACACATTTATGCTAAAGTTATTGAAATAACCGAATCACTGAGCAATGTAGTTCAAAACATAAACTTATTTTATAAAGTAAAATATATATATATATAATATATATATATATATATACAAAAATTAGTTTGAACATAAATTTTATATGTAGGAGATATTTACGATATAAGATGTAGATTTTGCTTGATATAAAAATAAGCTTTCAAGGGAAGCGCTTATCGCAAATATTCACATATACTTATTTTAATCAAAGTTCAGTTAAGATTACGATCTATAAAGCGAAGTTTTTTAAATATGTTACACTTTCATTGGAAATAATATTAAAAAATTGTACATCTCTCTTTAATGGATGGAATTTTATTTTCGATAGTATCACCAACTCTCCCGTCGTTTCTCTTGTTTTACAGCTAGCCATGGATCAAGTCGCCAAATTGACTATGAGATTTAACATCTTTTTGTATTAACAGTCGAAGTAAGTATTGCTTTTTACGTAGATATGTCAATACAGTAATTTAGCTAGATCATTTATGGGATGATTACCATCAATACCTTATGATATTGGATTACTCCTTATACTGTTTCTATGCGGTGGAAAATTGAGCAAATCAAAAACCGCGTCTCACCCTTAATTATTGTCAACAGATCTCTTTCTTCTCTTAATAAAATTGTTCGGCTGTAACGAAAACCAGAATACAAATACTTTAATGTTTCAGAATATTCATGAACCGTCCTTTATTTGCAAATTTTAAAAACTCGGGACCTCCGATTATTATTCATTTATATAAGGAAAATAAGTTTGTACATAAATGCCAACGATGAAACTTTCTTGTTTAAGACGATCAAAGCTTCTCGTTAAAAGATGCAAGCTTTTGTGCTTTACTCATAATGAATGCAATCCTTGATGTCACGATGAAAGTTAGGGACGTCTTCTGTGTCGCTAAAAACAGAGGAAAATTCTTAATTCAAATTATTTCATTTTCCCTTTTCCGCTGGATTCCGGGATAAAATTTTCTCAACATGATATAGGAATTCTCTAAGCGATTTTGCAACTTGTATTAGTACAATTGTACTAAAGCACAGAGAGCCTCTTGTAGTAATTTAAAAAATTCTGACATATGAAGTTGCACTTCAAGCAAGAGCAGTGTTGGCCCAGTGGTAATCCCTGAGGTCGAAAGTACGAACCTCGACTTGCACTGTGCCACTAAACCAAGAAATAAGTCCAATATTGTAGGATATCTCTGCAGTTAGTATAAAGATTATATTGTTTTATACGAACACCGATAGATAATTTGAAAGGAAATAGAATCGACATATTGATCGTAGCAGTTAAAGTTTTAAAGGGCCCATAATTTACAGGTATTTACATTATAGTATTATACATTTTGTATTACCATTAATATGAGAATATTATATTGCTACGCATTATGATGTTGCTGCTGTACCCTTTTTAGACTTACATCGTCCCTCTAACGCCGCATTTTATTCCTTATTTACCTCAAACATTCCCGTTGCATTTCTGTGGTGTCGACCTAATATTTAGAATGTCATATTTTTATAAATATTTAATGCTATTTCGTTTGCCCTAATTCAAACTTTTATATGGACACCTATCGTGTTCGCTTTCAGTTATAGAGGTACAATATAACAAAGTTTGTATTCATATGGAACTGGGTCATTGGCTAGTGGAAATTGTTGGTGAAATATAAATGATTGTAAATACAGTATTGTCGCATAGATATATTTCTATTCCTACAATAAGCTTCAAAATTTTGAAGTGAAACTTCTTTAGAATCGTTGTGATTTCAAACCGGATGCAACGAAAAAGCGACAGTAAAAAGAGACAGAAACATTAATTCATATGATTTAACGTGGGAGAAAATGAGATAGATAAACTTCTTTCTAATCGTCGTGATTTCAAACCGGATGCAGCGGTAAAGAGAGACAGAAACATCAATTCATCATATGATTTAACGTGGGAGAAAATGAGATAGCAGGCATTATACAGCCTCTCTTTACTGCCGCTTTTTCATTTGATCGAATTTCAAACTTTCGATGTTTTAGTTTTTCCCAAATTAAAAATTTATATTAAACTTATAAATTAAAATTTATCATTAAAATATACTGTTTTAAAAGAACACACACATTTAGATAATGGAAAATGATTAATTTATATATGATTAATAATAAAAAAAAATATTTTTGAAGGTTTCACTTCTACCATGTGTGAATTGCACATATGTTTTTTTTAGTCATTTAGATTATTTCGTATGAATAATTCAGTCGTTAATTATTAAACCTAGCGTTGATCTGACATAGGTCCTAGGTACGTTATAGGTAATCTAGTAATTTCTCAAATTCAGGCACACCACAAATGTTTCAAGCCCTAACTGCTAATGACCCCTAATTAAGGCCAAATTCAACGAGCTCTGACAGATTGAATTACAAATTACGTTATAAAATAACAAAAATCATATTAATATATTATTCGTATTCAGTAAGGTATTAAATGTATTTTACTAATGAATAATAAACAAAATTTCCTTTCCATCTATAAGTGTCCTCTTATTACCTTTTCATAGCAATATTTGCGAAATATAACGCACAAATATGAGTACATCACGTTCGCATTAATAATACCCATTGAGATTCGGGATATATCCAAATAAAAATAAAACTATTAACATAGTTTGTGATGTCTTCTTTTTTTTAATATAATATAATGGCTTTGTAGTGTATTGGTAGACAAAGAAATGTTTAAGGTTATGTTCTACGCGCTTGATTTGAGAACTGGCAGTAAATGTAAAGTAGAAGAATTTAATGTATATTTATTTTTTTGACGTTCATAAATGTACATGAATAAATTAATTTTGAATTTTGTGTATTGGAATGAAACATATATATGAAAAATAAATGTATTAAAACTTATTTATATATGCATGGGTTTTTTAGTTTTTGTTTGATATTCTACACAACACTAATTTTATTCGAAATTTGAAGATTCTATGTCTGTTAGAAGTGCTTACAGTTTCGATGATCGGTCACTGAGTGAGTGATAAAATTAAGAAATTTGTCTAGTTATAATACTTAAACTTCTGGTTCAAATTGAATAAAATATTGTAATATATGTTTAAAAGGTTATTTCAAATTCGATTATAGCTTGATAGTGATAATACTAATTGCTACTCATTCGTAATTTAATTGGTTTTCTCTATTCAGAGACGATATGTATGACTAGTATAATGCATTTTTAAAAGAAAAATACTTTATGATACACATAAATAACATTTATTTAAAATACAAAACGTAAATATAATAATTTTTACATAAAACATGCAAATTTTTAAAATTAATTTATTAAACACTGATTTTAGATCTATATATTATAGCTACAATTAATATTTATTTCCATACATAATCTTCATCAATATATGAAAGTGTGTGAGTCAATTTATAGGCAGCTTTTCGTGGAGCCACTGACGTTTGCCTTCGTTGAACTCAGCTGCTGTGTGATCGGTGCCTTCTAGAACCCATTTTGTTGTCAGAAGACCTTCGACACCCACAGGACCTGAGAAGAAATAGTTTATTTTTGTCAATAACTGAACTAAGTACACAATGACTGACCTAACGAGTATTAATGAATAAACATGAGGCAAATATTTGCATTTAGGTGGTATTTTTGGAAGAACGAATATATATTTAAAGTTAGAAGAATTTAAATGAGAAAGATTTTCAAATCAACATTATAATAATAAAAAATTCAAATCAGACGTTTTCTCTCTTATCCCAGCGGATATACGTGAAATTGAAAAACTTCATTTGACAACAAAAATAAACTTGTATTTTTACTAAAGGTCGTGTATAATTTTAAAAATAAACTTAAATTCAAATTGAGAGATTCGACGAACACACAACAAAAAGTCTATATTTATGTCGCATTTAACGTTCTTCCTATATTTGCATTGAAGGATTTGTGTGAAAGCCCGTATGTCTACACATTTTTAAGAGACTTTCGCTTTAGGCTGTGCATGAAGAGAAAAAACTTAGTTGTACGGTGTCGTAAAAAATAATGTAAGTGTGAAAATGTCTGTCACAGACACTTATCAACAATTCGATGTTTAATTTATGAATCGTACTTAAATGTGAGTTACATTAAAACACATCATTGACATTTGTGTATACCACTCTCAAATACAATAAATATATTTGTTTAATTAAGCAATTAATGCATCAAAGAAACCTTGTAAAGCTCTATTTATTTTGAAAACCACGCCAAAAGTTAAGCAGATGTTGAAGTTTTGTTTGCGACCCGCGGCCGCCAAAAGTTAGTTACATAATTCAAGATTAAATTTTAAAGCTATTATTCTGTTATTTACTGGTACCAAATGCAATGTTTTAGATTTAATTAATTTTGAAGTAAGTTTTATCTAACCATAATCTAACGTCCCGTAGTGGTTCTCATGTAGCGCGTTTAATTTCATATACTTAACATGTTGTTGAGAGCGGACATTAGACTTGAACAACCGTTTTTTTTTTTAATGGAATCTCGCTGTTAGCCTTAAGGGTCTTTACAGCTAAGCACGGGCTGTTTTGGCAAGCTTAGCTCAGCCTGAAAGGGCGGGTTTCCCGCGACTCGCGCAAGGGCGTCTCCTGTGAGACTCGAACCTCGGCTTGGGCCGTCGCGGGGGGGTAAATCGCTTGAAGGGCAGGCCGGAACCTCACTGGAGTAAGCGAAGTACGAAGTAAAGGTCCTCGCCTTCCCCGGTGAAGGCGGTTTGTTGCCCTAGTCAGTTGTTTATGGCTACGGTTATTATTTTCGGCCGCGCGGGCGGCTTTTATTTTGTCATTTGCTATTGTGATTGGATCACCCGGATCCGTTAGTACGTGTCGGGGCCTCCTGCAAGCCATTTTAGTAAGTAATAGAATAACTCAAAACTTAGGAATAATGTGTAAAGTAATAATAATAAAGTCTTCAACTCAATTTTATACGCATATATATAAACGCGAGTTTATAACTTTGACAGCAAAGAGACTTTCACTAACCGCGATAGCTGAAAACTACTCGAAACGTAATTTGAAAATTGCGTTACTATCCGCTAAAGTTGTATTCATTGTATAATCCTCTAATAAAGTAAGGATCATACATAAATTGTTACAATGTATGTATTATAGCCTAGTACAACTGTCCAAAATAAGAAAAATAATAAATACCTCGAGCGTGGATTCTTGCCGTGGAGATACCAACTTCGGCGCCAAGTCCGAAACGGAATCCGTCTGCGAAACGAGAAGATACGTTGTGGAAGACACAGGCACTGTCCACGGAGTTGAGGAACGTTTTGGCTGTATTGTCTGAAATTCACAATTAGTTTTATTTATACAATATTAATTTAAGAATATTAGTAATAGTGCTCTTCTACAAATCAAATGATTGAAGAGGCCCTTTATCATGTTAGACATGTGTCCCCAGTTTTTTTAAAACTTGGGATATTTTCCTTTCTTTTGGTAGCAATTCATGAATTGAAAGTATACAAATACTAGCAAGTAAGTTAAGTATACAAATAGTAATAATAAACAATTTAACAATAAGCCAATTTGGATTAATTAATTTGTATTTTTTTGTGTATTTGTAGAACTCAAATTATAAACTTTTCAAACATGTGGATAAAACGTCATTTTTAGCGACTATATAGTATGAAACACGTTTTCTAGAAAAAAATACTTAAATTTATTAGTCGGCCCTTAGTAAAAATCCTTATCATTATAAAGCGATTTCTCACAGGCACCATAAAAAATATACTGACAGATGTATCTTATGAATGTTATGAACTCGACGACTTACCATTCTCCGTTATAATCACGTCAGTGTGTGAGCTGCCAAACTTATGAATATGATCCACCGCCTCATCAATGTCACTCACAACTTCGATGCAACACTCCAAAGCACTATATTCATGCTTCATACTTCTTGCTGGGGGCGGTCCAAACGTCAAATGCCCGGACAACTTCGGTCCAGCGTGAATTTTGACGCCTTCGTTCTTCAACATACTGCAAATATCCGTGAACAAACTTCCCGATAAATGATCTTCGTGGATCAGTAAAGTCTCCATTGCATTACATGCGGCCGGATAATCGCATTTTGAATCTCTTATGACTTTCACCGCCTTCGATGGGTCTGCATCTTTGTCCAGGTAAACGTGACATATCCCTTCAGCGTGACCTAATACTGGAATGTGCTGCGATTGCTTTTGAATACTGCGAACTAAGTCTGACGAGCCTCGAGGTATGATCAAGTCTATATGCTTCTCCATCGCAAGCAGATCGCTGATTTCTTCGCGTGTGGATACTAATGATATGGCATCTTGAGCTCCAACACTTTGTAAAGCTTCCTTAACCAAATCCATCAAAGTCTTATTTGAATGAGCTGCTTCCTTGCCTCCTTTTAATAAAAGCCCGTTTGCAGAGGCCATAGCTAAGGCCGCGACTTGTGGTAATGAATCTGGTCGAGATTCAAAGATCACAAGTAGAACCCCAATTGGAACTGTGACTTGACGTAGAATCAAATTATCAGCCAATTTTGTTTTGCGCAACAACCTTCCGACATTTTCATAACTGGAGTCGGCAATTTGTTTTAAGCCTATCGATAATGTTTTCAACTTTCCTGGACTCAATGCCAATCTGTCCAAGAGTGGTTTTGCTAAACCGCCTTTAGTTGCTTCTTCTAAATCTTTAGAGTTGGCTTCCAGGATGAGATCTTTCTTTTCGACAAGAAGATCAGCCAAGGAGTGAATAGCTGAGGCTCTTTCAGCTGGAGTTAGCTGTTGTAATACGCGACTTCCCGATCGAGCTGAAATAATTAAATAACAAGAAATTATTTTAGGTTGAGTTATAAAAAGAAAAACAATTTTATTATTTATTTATTTAATTATAAGTAGGTAATCTAACACCTTACTTAATACATATTATTATACAACATATTAATACAATACAGAAAGCTAAAACAGATTACATAAATTAACAAATTATGTATAAAAAACAGAAAACAAGCAAACGCATTAAAAGACAATTTTACATTTTAAAAAAAACTACTAAGTACTTAAAAAAACAAAGTACACTTACCATTTTCAGCCATTACGTCCACAGATGTGGTGGAAGTAATGGGAGTATCTGTGAAGAATGTACCAACTTTACGGCCACTGATAATAGTTTTAATTGCCTTCTCTTGCATGCCGTTGCAAATCACTACGCTTACACCTCTAGCCATAGCCCATGTCGCGGCGTTAACTTTAGAATCCATACCTCCAGTTCCAACCTATAAAAAGGGGCAGGAATTTTATGTGAAAAATGTTATCCAATGCCCCACTTTATTTTGGAATAAAACAAGAATTACCTTCGACTTCTGACCGAACTGAACTTGATCCCTATCCTTAGAAGTGTACGTGTGCATCATTCTGGCACCGTCTTCCCACGGCGGCTTGTTATAGATACCGTCAACATCTGACATCATTATTAAGAGATCTGATTGGATTTCTGCTGCTAAGAGAGCTGATAAGCTGTCATTATCTTTTATACCTATACCCTAAAATAATAAAGGAGTTTAATAACCAATGTACTACTAATACTTAAAGAACTAGTCATATTAATATTAAAATGACACAAGTTAAAAGTACGTTTAAAAATAAGATTGTAACAATTTCATATTAATACAATTGTTAGCTTTTAATATATTATACTTCATTATATTCTAAACATTTTTATGAAACATTTTCTTAAGAATCTTGCTACAAGTGTGCATGTGTAATAGTTTGACTCGTTCGGTTGTTTACGAATTGTTACGAACAACTGCTACGGGTCTGAGTAGGGAATAGATTATAAAAGAGGTTATAACGCATTTTCTACCCTAAGAACTAGATCGACTAACACAATATTGACTAACATATATGCATAAAACGCATACCTTATAGCAAAAGCAAAATGCAAATATGGATATTCTCATAATATAAAGTACGACAAAAATATCTTAAAGACATTTACATCACCTCGCAACAATGCTTAGAATTCAGCAACAAGCAGTCTTTAAGGCGCTCTCCGAAACTAAGTACCCATTAGGGTTTAGCATGACGTTTGAATGGCATCATAACTGGGGAAACCATCTTGTCGTAACAGTAAAGTTTCATCCCACAGTCAGCATTAAACTTTGCATTAGATTTGAATTGACTGGATGTAGATTAGCACGGTTTTGCGGTATTGCCAACGAGGCTTGGCTGTACTAATTACTTGGTTAAAGTTAACACAGCTAAGAAACAATGACCATTCTATTCTCAATACTGTAAAGATTTCATCTGATATCGTCCTTAGTACAATTAGGCTTCAGAACGATTTTATTACACTTATAGAGGAATATTAGAAGTTCTAGATGTAGTTAGTAAATAAAGTTTTTCAGCTCATTTATTGAATCAAAATAAGTCGTGTTACAGTTTTATCTGTTTCATGACAGTAGAAAAAGATAAAAGATTACTTTAGTTATAAATGATTTGGTTTTTATTAATAAGGGTTAGTAGCGTCCATACAAAACTTAAGTGTCATATTTCTGGATTATGTAATAAATAACTTAAATAAATATTGATCGCTGGACAAATTTATGGTAGAAGTAGAGATTTAACATTTTTACTGATCTTTCTGTAATAACTTTGACGGAGTCTCACACCTTGGCTAGAATTAAGACCGTAGGGATATTTAGAACTATGAAAAGTTTGACATTAATACTGGGTATCGAAAAACTAATAAATATGTATGCTCTGACTGAAGCGAAAAAATCTGTGATTAATGTAAACACATTTACCTAATCTTGGAAATTGTATGCTCTGTCCTGTGTATGCTCTGTGTGTGTATGAATTATCTAGATTGCTTGTTTATTTATAGTTAAGAAAAATGTATACATAACTATTGACTCACCATATAGGCTAGTGACTACATTGTTTAATTATGTACAGTGAGTTACATACAAAGATGTCAGAACCTGTACCAAAACCGCGATAGCATGATTGTTTATTTTGTCATACAATGCAGTGCAGTAATTGGTAGGCGCGCTAAAACTATTAAATGTGACTAGCAATAAAAAACTTATTTTTCAAAGTCATAAAATATTCATCATAATGTAAAAAATTCAATCAATTTACCTAACAATAATTACTTTTTTAAATTCTTCAGAAATGCTCAAAAAAGCTTTTTTCGTACAAAAACAATACTACTATTCTTACCTTCTTCCCTGTTCCAGGTACAACAGTGTCATCATGGATATACATCGGGGGACTGACGGCATCATTCGTGTTAACTATGGGTACTATGTTTAATGATATCAACTCTGATAAAGTGCAGAATAAATTCTTCCGTGTCTCCTCGTTGTAGAAGTCTGGTTTGGTGACTAATACCTGTGAGATAGGGTATATCAATAATTTACATATACTTTATATTACTTACAAATAAATAATTAATGGTGTAAATATTCGTTTTTGAATTTATAATTACGCTAGAATGCAAAGCAATACAATTATGTCATAATAATTTGTTGTTTTATTACATATTTAAATACAACAAAATACCAGTTAAGGATTATAGCATAATCAATATGTGCTAAGGGAACAGTAGTTATTAATAAAAACACTGGTACTCGATGTAACAAACAGTTGTTTATGAGATTATAAATGAAGAGAACAAAGAAACGTCTATGAGGAGTAAACGTAAATGACGTCATGTTTTTAATAGTTTATGTAAATTAATTTACTAGTTAAGTCAAGTTATAAGATAGTAGAATCCATAAATAAGTTATTGAGAATACGTTTGATATAGATTTTTAGCCTGGACGCAAGGAAATTAATATTTTAGTTTGACAGATGGCACATTGACCGCGCCAAAAGTTGTCTTTGAATTATAGTCCCTGTGAATAGCAGTTACAGAAAACATAGAGCCTCGGACTTAGTATTGTAGATACATGCTAATGGCACTAAATAAAAAAGAAAAGGTTTTGCAATTAACCAAGTTTTAACTGGTAAATAACAAAGACTTTGTCCTTAATGAAATGCAATTCTATTTTATTTCTTAAGAGGCGAAGTGAGATGTTATAAATTAAGTTTAAAACTAATTCCGTAACAAAATATTTCCTCACTAAAGCGAATTTTATTCCTCTACTAATTCCTAGTAGCGGAAATTGTTTCGCATTAAAGTCGAAGTTTTTACTATGTATATGTACTATGTATATTTAATATATAGTGGGATACTAAAAAGGCACTGTTTCTTCAGGCTACCGATATTAAAATAGTTTTCTTCTCAAACCTTGTAATTTATCAACAGGACTTCCTAAACTAGATTCATTAAAATATTAATTAAAATTTTCGTGCTTATTTACAACGTCATCTGACAGTGTTTTCTTAAAAACTGAAGTCTAACCGAGTATCTCTGGGAGGAAGTAGGTATCTCCTTCCATCACCAAGTATCGATACCGATTCCGATTTCAATATGAAGTAGTCATAATTTGACTACTATAACGCAGAGATAAGGCTTTGTGGTCATAATATTAGTGATATATCAGTAATAGTAAATTAAAGTATTAAAATCAAAGTATCAAATCCTTTGCTTTGTAAGTTTGCTTTCACGTCTTCCCAATATTAAATTTAAATACGGTGGAATCTCTATAATTCGAATGTCAAGGGAAATGTAAAAAAACGAGTTAACGAGTTTTCGTCTTAACAAGAACTTCGAGATACATATTATGACTTACCCGCTGAAATGTCGACCTACAGAAGCGTGATTTGTAAATGTCAAGTTACACATTAATGAAGTAATCTGTAATACACTTACGGAGTCTCTTTTTTGAAATTCGAGTTATAGTGTATTAATATGTATTATGAATACTTCTTAGATACATAACATTGTGTTCGATTTATAAAGTCTAAATATATCGAGATACCACGTATTTAGTGGTTCAGCGGAAGGGAATGGCAATTTTTTTCGACTTAACGAGGTTCTGGTTTTAGAGATTCCACTATATTTGCTACATTCCTATGCATTTATAATGTAATGCTACTTCCATAAATTAAACAACAAAATAATACCAAAAATTAAGTATTTATATATTATATTTATAGTGTCTTTTCTTAAATAAATTATGTGTAAACATATAATATTCTTCGTGGACCCAATGCATTTAGAAATTAATTAAAACATAATTGAAAACAAGAAAACTTTATCAAATTTTAATATTTTATGTTTTATCAGACATTTTAATTTAAAAGAGTAATTAATTTAACAGTCCGTCCTAACCTTTGCAATATTTTAGTTTTTAAAACAAAATCTCGTGATAATAAAATCTGATTTATTTTAAGAACCTTTCTCATTTTACGGTCCATTAAATTCATACATTTCAACTGTGTCAGGGTTGTAAACTTATTATAAAAATGAATTAATATTTTATAATACATCTTACTTGGACAAAATTTTAATCCTTTAATATGTATTTATATGTTTGTATAGTCAAATTATGCACAAACTGCACGCTAAACATAATTATCCTGAATTATACTGTCTGTTTTTACTGTATAAATATAAGTAGTAACAAACATTTTTCATTAACATATTAAAACTTTAAACGGGATAATCGCCGTTAGCCTATTACGACAGTACATTAACATATTCTTAATAATTTATTTATAAGTATCATACCTGTGCAATTTTTACGTTATATTGCGAGAACATAGCATCATACATTGACATAAGCTCGGATTGACCGACTGCAGCCGCGGCCCTAGGATCCAATATACTCCCAGCATCCTGCAATAAATAGCTCCTGTCCACATCACGATATAAAATTAAGTGCCTTGTATGCAACGTACACTACACAAAGCCAAGAACATTCTTCTCAGAGGCATGAATACTAATATCACGGATTACTGAACATATTTCATCTCCGAGCGCACCTGAAATATCCGTAACATTCTACGTAAAAAAATATTTTAAACTTCTAAAAATGCTTTTGTAATTTCTTTGATTTATGTCATAATTTGACTTCAATTAAATCTATTAGTAATTCTTAAGACGTGTTATAAGTGTAAGTCGACTAAGGTTATCTTTAAGGCCAAGGACTCAATCAATATTATCATTATAACTTCTAATGAACTGATTTCAGTTCAATAAACAACCCATTAGTAGAGGCCTCCAATCACTAATGTTGCTCTATTGTACTTGATTAATCTATGCAGATTTGCCCATACACCTGCGGATTATCTACATTATTCAGCACCCTAAACTGTTAACTAATCATATTAATGACTAATTTAAATGTTCACATTAGTACGGCTGTAACAGCTTACATGCCATTTACTATTAGCTAATAATTAAATGAATAAACGGATATGCTGAATCGAACGAATAATTATAAATGAAGAATTAAATAATATTTTTATTTAAGTTTCAATAGCTCTAATTACATGGATGTATTTGAAATATATTTTTAGCTTACAAGCAGTAATTTAATGGTGAAATGATTTTTTATTATCTAATTTAAATTATTAAGTGATATTAAAATATAAACTTACCTCTCTTGTGTGATCACTGGGAGAAAGCGTTTCCCTCATAGACATAGACATAAGTAGTTCTTGTGTTAATTTTTGTCTTCCAAAGGCCACGGCACCACTTGTCACCATGATGCACTCTCGACCTTCGTGATGACATTCTGCGACCTACAATGTTAATGGATCTAATTATACACCTAATGGCGAAAATTTTTAATAACATATTGTACTGCAGTTGAATATACTAAACTAGTTCTTTCAATTGCCTCATGTGATTTCAGTACCAAATTACAGAAAAGATTTTAATATATCTTTATATTTTTTATAGCTCCATTAAGCCATTCTGGTGCCATACAGTTTTTTTCTTAACTTCTATGTATATGCTATACATCTTTTCTGATATGTCTTTAAAATAAAACAAATCGATCTATCGTTTGAAAATCACAGATGTCGTAACAACCGTTGATACTATCTAAGAATATAGGTCACATGTGCATTTACCTGTTCAATAATAGAAGCCAATCGTCCTAAAGCTAGTCCATTGCCATCCTCTCTCGTGATAACTGCACTTCCCAACTTGACCACTAAACGCCTCGCAAATTTCAGCTGTGACCTATCTGAAAATGTTCGTTGTCTCCGCTCCGTACTACCCAATGCACGTTTGTCGACATTTGAACTCTATAACAGAAATAAATGAATTCTCAATTAATTTAACTATATTAAATCAAAGGTATCAAGATTATTAAGTAACCTTGAAGATTATTAAATGAAATAACTAAATATCAAGTCACGTTCGGAAACAATTCGCAAAGTTTCTCGAACTTTGTAACAAGATAAAGAAAGCATCTGAGCACTTCAAGGCTTTTCAAGTGTCTAGCTTGCGCTAAGTACAAATAAGTATAGTCTAAAACGTCGTGTACAAACTCGAAAGTCCAGCGATCCGAAAGTCCGAGTCTTTACAATTCCAACACCATCTTTCGATAACTGTAATCATAAGGTACTTCAGACCGTTGTTCGAAAGCTTATTATACTAAAAATTATGAAGGTCTGCTACTTTATATAGGATTTAGTAAGTATTGGGTGTTGTAAAAACGTCCCTTTTCTTTTACGAGCCTATAAAGATCGGTCTTGACGCTTTATTGGTAACGCGTGCTCACAATAACCCTCTTGAAACACGTGCTTCGGCATCAACAATCATTACTTAATTATACAATTTTATTTCAACAGAATTTAATATTTTTACAAATTCGTTTTACTCGTTTTTATGTTTGTCGAAATTTTCTACGAACAATTTTTTATAGTTACTTAATTATACATTGTTACTGTTTTCATAAACGTCTTTTCTATCTAAAGGCGAAACTATAAAATTGCTCATTAAAGCAAGGACAAATAAAAAAGTGAACCTGAATTTCGTATCACGACCTGAATAAAAATTGGTGAATAAATTTTTTGCGTAAACAATGTACTAGAATAAAAATATTATGAGACACGTTTAGGTAAGATTAAAATTCATAACGATTTCTAAGAAACTTCCGAAGGAATTTATATTACTTACTAAAATAAAAAAGTAGTGACTCCATTAGTATTAATTTGTGATAAAAATAGAGTTTAGAATTAATAAACAGAAAGCATTATATGCATACATATAATGTATGCATATATTGTTATTTTTACAGCAGCATTTGCTTTCTGTTTATTTTACAGACAATATTTTTATAGCTACGGTTTGATTTGACTCAGAAAATAGCATTATATTTATGCCAAGTTTTCAAGCTACCATTAATAAACGTACATGGTATCTTTGTCTAAGCTCATGCACAAAAGGCCGGCTATGGCTAGCTAATAATATCAATAGAAAACTCACTGAAATATAACTGCTTTTCCGAATCCCATTGGGTACTAATCCTAATGGCATTGGATACAGCAGACGAAAATAATAATAACAGGCACTTCCGTTTCCTTGTTTCAAAAAGCTTTGCCTATCAAAGTTTGGATTCAGAAAAGAATTGAATTTTTCAATCATAATTAATTAAAGCTTAAGTTTTAAGTAGAGAAGGATGTTAAGGAGATTTATATTGCAAAAAGGATCAAAGTTCAAGCTGGTCATCAATTTGCAAAGTTGCTGACGCTTAGATATAAAAAACTCGGGAGTTTCAAAGGGTCCTTTATACCAAAACAATAAAAGATTGAAGGATAGGTTTAGATATTAATTATTTTTTATTATTTATGCTCGCTATATGTACCAGTCACCCGTGGCTCAAACTGTGTTTCACATTCAATACTAGAACAGACTTCAAAATGCACTAAAATGTGTAAATTGATGAAGTTTCTTATTTAAGAGTCTTAGTTCAAAATAAATAAATATAACTATGAAATAAGTATACTAATGCGATCCTATAAGACTACTTTGGATGTCGCCGAATAATCAATCTCCTGCTACAAACCACCAAAAATTTCGCGTTGTACTAAATTACAGGAGCTGGCATAACAATTGAGCTAGGCTTTTAAGATTTAACCATTGTTACATTTTAAGTCTTTAAATATTCACGATCCTGTTCAGAAGTGCCTACCTGTCAAGTGTCAACTGTTTATCCCAAAGTTTTGACGCGAGTGGGATTATATAAAAAAACTTTGTAGAAAAGGATAGAAAGCATGTTGAGTATAAACTATAAAGGATTAAAGAGATATATTAAATATCTACGAAGACAATGACAAGTTTGTTAGTAAGTATCGTTATATAAAATAAATAAGCAATCTTTATTTACAATACAATAAACGTACTCACGCATCTAACACGTGCGGTAATTGATATGAACTTGTCCGACCACAGTATATTCTAATACGTAGTGTAGCTATATAATATGTGTACGGAAATGCACGTATTATTTATTCAAGGTCTAATAAATATATGCAAAAGTGGTTATTATGAATACTAAATTGGCGCCAATATAAACACAGAAAACTTTCAATTGACAGTTGACAATTCAATTTCTTTCTTTATTTAACCACGCGCAAGTTTAATATTGTATTGTTGTTCTTATTTTTAAAATATGGTCTCTTATACGTTTCAATAAGTATATCTACAGTTTGGCAAAAATTACTTCAATAAGAACTAATTGTTTTTATACATTTTTGAACAATAAAATAATTCAAAGATTTCAAGAAAATTTAATTTACCTCATTATATTTTATATATGTATCAGCAAGAACACTTTAAAATTGTCCTAAGAAATGCGTATTTGCGGCTGGAATATGTTTTATAACAATTAAGTAGGACTACTACATATACATAAATCTCTATGTTGTTTTTAATTCAACCTCAACAGTTTTTTCTATTTGCATTGCAATCAAATGACTAGCATTTATATCGTTAAATATTCGTTATCTACTTATCACAATGATTAAGTTAAAAAACTTACAATTATAGAAATGCGGAAAATATGTAATTCAGTATGTATGATAACAGAATATTTTATTAGATGAGATTTTAAAATAGATTGAGAGATTTCTGTAAACCAATGCCTAACTCAAACATCATTGATAGGTTTAATATCATTATTCAACGAATTGCTAGGTAGCTGGCTGGTTAGAAGACATTCCTTCGACCTTTCAATATCCAAATACCAATATTGCATTTGAAACTGTATCAAAACTCAATATCGAAATCGCAATCACGATTGGAAGCCCTGTAGCCTTACACCTAGTTTAACAATATAAGTACCTATCTTATTTGCTGACATTAACCTACAAAGTCATTGTGTGCAGAAAAAGATAATATTATGTGTTCTTATTATTTTATAAGTAAATATATTTATTTTTATTGTAATTTAAATGGTATACGTAACTGTTAATTTTTATTAACGTACTATTTTGTTCAAAGTATAACACATATTTTGGTATATTGTAATGTATAAAAATACAAAAGATGAGATAACGTATTTTTTTTATTAATGTTAAATTTTAATTATTTAAAATAAAGGAAGCATCAAAAGGAAACTATTTAAAAATGTAACCATTGCTTTTGAACATATTAGAAAACAGGATATGCTTATAAAAAGCGTTATATATTTAACCTTAGCATTTGGTAACATAAACATTATCTTCAAGTACAATTGATAAAGCAATTAATAATAATGTACTTATTAAAAACACGAGTTTACTTTAAACTCACCTCTTGGCCTGTGTTTATTTTTCTAGCTGATAATGAATCGATTCCAATAACGGAATAAGACCTCCTTCCAAAGACAAACCAAGACCTTGCACGTAACATGATGTACAAGCTGGCCACTAATAAAAAAGAGGAAACTACGGGACGTTTGTAAAAACAAAACACAAGAACCTTTTCCTTATTTCACAAAATTATGTTTTTTTTAATAAAATACACCTTTTTGACCTATTTCAAATCGTAACCAACTGTCACGAGCAGCTGCCGCGTATGAATCCATACAATGATAAACGAAATGAGAACATTTATCAGCTACGACAAGCTTAAATGTGTGTACATAATATAAACCAACAAAACGAAATCATTAATTTATGACGATAAATATGGACTTTCTGATATTAAATGCATAGCAAACGAGTATATTATGCGTGAGCTATGCATCCATATCGTATTGTCAATGATTTCAGTGCAGTGTTGCTTCGGCTATGGTCACCTCTGTAATGTTATTTTTGCAGTCAGTTCAGCTGATAAAGAATTGCGTTCTACCCTCAACTGTTATTTTAAAATAGAACCGATTTACTTTAAAGCACTATCATAGCTGTGACTGTTCTTTTCACAGTGATGAACTGTTAATCATTTACGATTGAATTGTCATATCTTAATGGCGCTTCTAAACGGGCCATGTTTTGCTGCAATTGATGGCTGCAACACATGGCCCGGCAACATTGCAAACAATGTCAGCCACACTATGCAATATTGCATTAATGTCCCGGCCATATAGCCAAACATGTTTTGTGTAGCCACTTATGGCCGATATTGCCCCGATGGGTTGCCGAACGATCGCTAGGCTATCGAATTCAACTGCAATATTGCACAGCCAGTTCTGTTGTTGTTTCAGTCACTCTCTTTGTTATGGCATAGTGTATCCTTTTCTACGCGACATGAAGTTTGCTATGAGTGAAGTGTGCCTGTTGCTATATTCTGTGTTTTGCGATCAGCTGCATTTTGACAACTACGTAAAAATGATTACTGGTCTAACAAGACAATTACTGATTTTATTAAAGAAATACATTTGCACCCCGAGTTGTGGGATATAAAAACCGGCACATACAAAGATATAAATGCTAAAAAAGATGCATGGAATAAAATCGCTGAAAAGTTTGGCATAACAAGTAACGAGGCTTACAAAAAATTCAGAAGCCTAAGAACCTACGCCAATAATGAGGAGAAAAAGAAGAAAAGTGGTAGTGCTGGCGGTAAAACAGTAAAGTGGTTTGCTTAAGATGCGATATCGTTTCTCTTTACTCAAAATACCACGAATATAGGATTACATAGTGAAAATGAAAAGTTCTAACGTAAGTATCTTTAATAAAGTATTTTAGTCATTATAAATGTACATATCTCTGTATTACGTATGTATCATATCGATTGATAAATTGAACTTCTTCCCTCGAAATCTTTTGCAACTTGTTTCCATTCTGTTACTCCTGACGGCATCTGAAAGGCTTAAAGATATACTAACAATTTTATGCATTCACAGGCGACTGAAACTACACACACTCACATCAGTGCTGACCCACGTGAAGTAGTAGAATCAGAAACAACCGACACTTTGGAAACCGTCGATACTACTCCAAAACCACGTACTAAAAGGCTCAAAATATTATACGCGATGCTGGCGAAAATAAAAACGAATATGCTGCTACTACATACCTATTATTATTAAATTTAAAAAGTACATAATAGTTACTACCAATGAAAATAAAATGAGTAACATATTTAATAAACCTATGTTAACTTACCTTGATGTATTATTTTAATCCTTCTATAATAGCTGTACACACCTCTTGTATAAAAGTTGAAATCTAACACTCGGAACAGGTACATAAAACTTTTAAATGAATCTCCTGTTGCCAAAAACCGTAGAGTTATCGCAAATCTCGTGATGGCGATGAAACAGGTATTGCTGTTCTCATGTTTGTATCATTTCTTTTTATTATTGGTCCAATTTTGTTTAAGAGAAAGTCAAAGTCGCCTTTTGAAATTCTAGCCAAGTTCTTGAATAATTTATTATCAAGGCTTATTACTGCTAGACTCAAATTGTCTACAGTTTCACGCCTATTTAAGTAAGGTCGAATCCTCAATCTCTTCTTTTTCTTTTCTTTTAAAATTAATATAAGCTGCTGCGACAAGTGTGATTTCATCAGCCATTGTTGCCGGTATGTGTGGCCCGTTTAGGAGTCTGCATCATGGGCCATACTATTGCTGACATATTGCAACACATGGCCCGGCCATAGATTGCTCGGCCATCATCTGCATTAAAACATTTTTGTGATGGCCGGACAATTAATTGCCAATAGTGCAGCCATCAATTGCAGCAAAACATGGCCCGTTTAGAAGCGCCATAATAATGTACAATACATTTTATCGCAGTGATTCATCTTAGTTTAAGATTTCTATCTCGTCTATGGTACGTTTTGATGTCAAACGTCGCCAATGTGAAGCCATAAGCATCCCTTACAATTTAATTAATTTCCAGAATCTAGTCATTTCGGAGTATTCTTTATTCTCATCGTTTATCGATTTAAACCTCACCATCATAGATGTTAGTAATGAAAACAATTGAAAATCATATTCATCATCCCACGACTAAGCAAGCTACATTTTTACTAAACATTAATTCATTATATCCGCAACAATATTATTCCCAAACAAATACACCAGTTTCACTAAACGAACTGTATGTTTACGATTTACAGCTCAGTTGATCTTACAAAAATAATTATCAATGTTTTTGCCTTGAGAGTTTGAACCCGGGAAAAACTGTGTAGTATAGAAGGTCTAGAGATAATAATGATTGTCGCACTAATAGAAATACGTTATGAGAAAAATATTGAAGAAAAATAAATTAAAGGCAATATTATGATTTAATTTGAAAGAATTAATGTATAAAAGCTAACACGAAAATTTATTACGTGTCAATCTCGGTCATAAATAATTAAGTTCATGTAAATTCTGTTTTAGACTTAGGTCTGGTTTTAATTAGGTCTATTCATTAATTAATTATGTACATATTGAACTCCTCGTTAATAATATTCATTCAATCTCCAAGTCTCAAACATCATATAATGAATAAAGGTTTAATATGACATTGAGGTGACCTCTTACATTTTGACTTCGAGTATATTTTTAAATGAAATAATTATATTAATATTTAATTTATAATAATAAATATTACTATTGTATTTATGTAATATAATATTTAATATCCTAGATTTTTTTTAAATATCTTTTGAAAGTTGTGACATGTTTTTATAAATTTCCACATAAAATTTAGGAGAAATATTGCTCTTACTTATGTATTTATTTTATTTTTACATTTGAATGTTAAGGATTCAGCCGCAACTCTTCATCGATATCGTAATATTTTATCACAAATAAACATATAAATTTACACGTAAAAAATACTTACACTTAAATGTCGACTTTTAACACTAAAGTCCCGACGCAGGCACAAAGGTCTCCCCGTAATACATTTCTTTAATGCACTCACTTTTAAGCACAGACTAGCAATTTTAGTAAAAGTCATTGTCGCAATAAAAATCGTTTAGATAAATAGTCATGCAACAAGGAAACACATGCCAAACCAATATTATACTGGTAACTGCGACATCTCAGTTCGTGGCGTATCTCATAATATTAGTTCTGCCGCTTTTAATATCAAGTTTATCATAAATTATCAATGTATTAAACAATTAACTGATATCGCACTCGACTTACAACGCGGGGTTTATAATAATAGATTACTTATATTCTGCTAATCCGGATATACATTTGAAAATAATTTCCGATTTATAATAACTAGTGAAAAGAAAAAAACGTCCTGACGTTTTGAGCGCTCTAAAGAAAGATAGTCTCTCTAAAATTAATAATTTTTATTTTCATAATAAATTTATGTAAAGTTTAAATAATGAAACGCGATTTAAACGTGATAGTCGCGTGCATCAAAGATATATCAGATAGGCATATCAGGTATGAATTTAGGATTTTAAAAGAAAAAGTGAACATTAATATAATATATTTGTTACATTACTATTGGCACTAAGTGTATCTTCTGCGCATAGGTAGTATTGGCTCCCATAAAAAAGACTATTTTAATAAGTATAGTTAATGTGTTTATGTTTAACACAACATTTCTAAGATAATCGATCTTATTAAGAATTAAAATTAATTTAATAAAGTTGATTTTTCGTTTGTACGAAATTCACACTAATTTAGGCGTCCTTACCAAGATTACGATATGTATATTTAGTCAAATTTAGGGTCAGTTAAGTACCATACATTAAAAAAAATTATTAAACATAAAATAAATTAATACTTGCTAATGCTCGATCATGCTCTTAGTTCCGTTACAAGATAAGATAACAGTTGGAATAGTGGTTCATTAAGTAGTAATAATGATGATTGTGATGGTTTTAGCTGTAGTAAAATCAGAACGAAATACAATTCGAGGTAATTCTTTTTTTTTGTGACAATGTTAGCTTATAACTTCTGGGCTTTATGCTTAGCGGATATTGAGTTCTTCGGAAAATATGTTGGGTATACAAAAGTGTTGACAGCGAGGGAAAGGTAGCAAATAATGGAAAATTGTGGAAACCTTGAGTTTTACACGTGAGGACTCCAAAAATATAAAAACACATATTAAATATATAAATTTTACTTTATTACTTACTGATAATGGCTAATGTCGTAGATGCGTTTGCATTTTTGTGTAATAAAATAACGCGATATCATGATTGTAAATGCTATATATTGAACAAAGTGCCCCGTAATGCGTAATAAAAATTTTCAGCCACCTGTGGTTATTTTTAGTCTACTTGAATCAAATTGCCCAATATTTAATTATCATAAAATTTATTTGAATGACAAAGTCAACTATGACAAGCCAGCAGGCGTGAGACAATTGAATATTAAAAATGTAAATAAATTATTATGACCGGAATTTCATGAAACTCTTGCATGACATGGGCAGACCATGCCCTCGTCTATTCGTGCAAAACAAAATGTAACTAGAATATATAAAGGGTAAGCAATTCCTAAACAAAAACCTGGTGTTAGTATTAACTAGCGATTCGTAAGTTTATAAGTAGTAAGGACGAGGGTTCATGAATATGGGGGTAAGATTATAAATTCTGAATAAAACAAAAACTACTGCACCGAATACCACGAATCTAAAGCTACATATCGATTCTAAAGTGCATTGATAGTTAAAGGAGAGGAAAAAGGAGGACAAATACACAGAGATAAGAAACTTAAAGAACTGAGTTAAGTAATTCTAAAATGCATATTTCAGGCCCAAAATTATCGTAGAGCAGTCACAAAATCTCCCAGTGCCAATCAAAATTTCACTTATAAAACCAAAAACCCATATTTCATCTATAAAGAAACCGACGGCGGTAAATTTTCTAAAAGCAGTTAACTTTCGAAGTAAACATGCCGCAGCACCTCAACCGCCATTAAGAAGATTCAGGACACCAATATGTCGATGGTTTAGACGAAAACGGGCGCTCAACCAACTAGTAAAAGAACATAAAAAAGAGTTAAAAGTTGCTGCCAAGAGGAAACAGGCAAAATTTGAGCGAGAACGCCTGAAAGATTTCATTCGCTGGGAAAGTCTTAAGCCGAAAATATCGACTATATCGGCGATACCGACCGAAAAACAGAAACATAAACCCTTCCTTCGAAAGCCTTTTAAATCACCTAAAAGTGAAAAAACACATGTTCAACCAGATCCAATTAAATTAGAACCGACACACAAAGATTTAATTAACTGGGCTAGATTTAAACGGAAAAAATCGCAAAACGAAATTGAAAAACCTATGTATACACCACCATCTAAAGTCAAGCACAAACCGCCTGAACCAGTCAAATATAACCAACTAAATGCAGATGCCACATTCAAATACATGACAAGCCCGATTGTAGAGAAACAGCCTAAATTCTACTACGACCAACGAATTTATGAACCCCCTCGCAAATATGAACCAGTTCCGAAAGTTGAGAAGAAATATAAAACACCTGTCATTGTTGCAAGAGAATGCAGGGGTTTGTGTATAAGTGAAAAACCCGCTCAAGTGCAACCAGTGAAAAAATCAAAGTCCGTTTACGTTAAGAAATAGTAAGTAACTTTCAGGATTATTATCTTTGGTCTGTATTAAAAAAAAGTTGTTGAACCGCGTTATAAAACAGACTATCCCTTTTCGAACTTTATTTCTTGCCTTTATAAAGATACCAGAACCTTTCAAGTCTGCGGCTCATATTTCTGTGTCGGATCATTTATTTATCAATGAGGTGAGTTTTCAGTGCCTGATTGACACATATGAAGCTTTTTCGGTCTAAAACATGCCGGTTTCCTTACGATATTTACCAACCCCGTACTAGCGAGCGGTAGATACACACATAGAATGCCTTTGTGCACAGCAGTGACACATTATTTTCTATTTCTTCTTTTTCAGCAATCACCGAGAATCGTTTACAAACAAATTCGTCAACTGTTTCTACCGAGTTTGCTGCCAATTCTATTGTTACCTCACTTGTATAATTATTATCGCATGCTGTGTTATGTGTCTCATTTGAAGTAATAAAAAACAGTTTACTGTATTATTTGGTATATTTAATACAAGTTTTATCAAATATATAATGACTATACGATACGTACACGCTATTTACAAAACAAAAATAATTATTTTAAGGCACCTTAAATGGAGGTAAAAATTACGCAAATTCACTGTGCGACGTCTTAATTAAACAGAGAGCTTTCACAAAATTAACAAATATCTAACTTCCACATTCAACAAACAAATTTTTCATTTATCATTTTCAAAGTAGACGAAAACTGCGTTTTACAAATCAGTTTCCCGTAATTCAAAGTGATTTAAATTTTCCTTCTCAATCATCACTTTCTTATTCTCCATACTATCTATCGTACTCCCACATCTCTTCCTGTTTGGACTTAACTCGCAGTTCAAATGTTTTAGCGGTGACCGATTCGATATATCGACTGCCAAATTGCCAATGGACGATGTTAAATCTGACGGTACATTACCATCCAAACAGTATAACAACGAATCAGTCAACCTGTCGTCGTCATTCGATTTATTTAGAATCGATAGATCGATCGGCGTAGCGGTCAACACCGATCTACTTAATAAATACTCCCGAAATGGGCCGGATAACGATTTTTGGTCTTCGGATTTCTTTGGTATATCATCGATTAGTGTTGTGTTTAAATCGTTATTTCTCTCGTTCGTGAATAGTCTTGGTGCGCATAGACTGTAGTCTGAACAATTCGATCGAGAATCGAATTGCTTTAGAGGTAGCGATGCACTTGCTGAGTTTGACCTGAAATCAGAATCATTAATAATCAAAAATTATTACTTATACATATTTATTTATGGAGTTCACTGATATAATTTTATTATATTTTCAAAGGAATTCCGGATATTATGAAATAGCTGTACTTTTGAAATTTATTTTATATTTATTTGGCATTGTAATCAAATTAAATTGAAACATGGTATTTTAAATATAGGCATTTTTAATGAGTAGTATTTTAAGTAGAAAAATTAAATTATTATACTCAAAATTATTACACGGATTTCCAAACTTCTCAATGTATTTCTGTATTAAATAAATCACAAAAGTTTTAAAACAACAATAAATATGAAATTACAAATATCGTCCATATTGTTTCTAGCTAATAAATACCTTTCACAAGAATAACTAGATCGAGTCATCTCGTCCTCGGAAGAGACGAAATCACTATCGTTCTTCGGAGACAAAGACTGGTAAATGTCTTGCGTCTCGGGGATGTCTCGCTGCTCCGACGTTGTTATTATTAAAGGTTTGCGAGAACGTGGCGTCATTATTGATTCCTGTCAAACAATTTGTAAGCATCTATTAATTATACATGGATTGGACTGGTCATCTCTGTCTGTATATGTATTTACACTGATGAAAAGAGAAGCCATAAATATGTTTTGATTTCTTTATGATACTTAATACTTTTGTTGGTAGTGTGTAGTACATTTTGTTAAGTATTACTGTCGCAAATAGACACTCTCAATGCCAGAGGGCTCAAGAGTGCGTTGCCGACATCTGGTTTTTGTTCTTGAAAGACCCTAGTCTTTGCCGGCCTTTTATTCTTTAAAGGCCGGCAACGCACTCGCGAGCCCTCTGGCATTGAGGGTGTCCATGGGCGGCGGTATCACTTAACATCAGGTGAGCCTCCTGCCCGTTTGCCCCTTGTTCTATTAAAAAAAAAAAAAAAAAGTCTCTAATAAAACAGTTTTATTCTAGACAAATACGACATCAGTATTTTATACTTTTTCTTTCGTGAGTTAAACACACGAATTTTAGGGTTTCGCCGCGAGTCGAACCCTAAAATTATTATGCCTTTACATACGCGAGAAGATTTTTTAACTGAAACTTCTTTATTGGCGTTGGAAAAAAATTACGTCACATTTTTCGGTTACGCGTCATCTTTTTCTTGTCCCTACCATGATTCGAAAAGATTCAAAGCCCTAAATAACTATAAAAAATATATAATAATGGTAACAACGATACTAATAATTCTATTATAATTAATAAAATTCTGTAATAATCTCAGTAGTAATAACTATCAAGGTCTTACGCGTGTACACTAGTACAACTTTTTTTTTTGTATATATATAGAAATTGTGTTAATAATAACTTATTTTTAACAGAAAATTCACGTTAGAAATGAGAATCGTTAACATAGAGATGATTTAACACACTCATGCTCAAAACATGCAAAGCACAAACCTGCATCGCTTTAGATAACTTCTGTGTGGACTGAGTTATAGGCGACATTGAGGCGCGTCTAAAGTTAATCGAATACGGCGTCGAACATTCCTCATCAAAAACCTCAGACACCCCCGGTGTGGATGTCAAATAATTAATTTTCAATTCTAAATCATTGCTATAGAGTATATTTTTCTTCGGCGTTGTTTCTGGGGTACAAACTTCGTTATCTGTATCTTGGTCCTCAAAGCATGACACACAGGATGTCGGCGTGCTGCGTATAATGGAACGTTTTTGATACTTTTTGCTCTGCTGCGAGACAACTTTGGATCTAAACAGCCTTGAACGTTTCTTTGTGTTTTTGGGAGTTTCATCGTTCGAGTCCAACGCGCTTAAGTTAGGCTCGGAAACAAACTTCGGACTCATTTTCCTAGATTTACTTAAAGCGCCTTCGGATAATGTGCTTTCGTTGCTAACATCCGACTCGTAATCGTCATCTAAAGATTCGGAACTCGCCATTTTGTTGGCTAAATTCTTAAGAACGATATTTTTGTGAGATACATCTTTGCTATCGTCAGAGAATTTCAATTTTCCTTTGCACTTCTGTAAATAAGGCATGCGTTTAGCACGTGGGTGAAAATTAGAAGAGTGATAGAAGAAATCATGGATCAGAAGTTAGATATGCTGTATACAAACATAGACGTTGATTAAAAATCCTTTTGAAATAAAATCTATCTATCGATTTCTTAATTTTCTGCACTTTAATTGAATTAAAAGTATGTTTTAGAATGTTAGCAACAATAGAAAATGTTTATGTATTTGGGTTTAAACTTTTATTATAAGCATTTATTTAAAGAACTTTAATCTCATCAACAAAATAATTAGTTTTTTAAAACTTAATTAGGCAAATTAAATCTCAAAACTTTTTTAAATGAAGTAATGTTACAATTTTTTTAGGCAATCGTTAAATATATGCACCGGCATAGTTTACAGATTTTTCATAATATATATTGTATGTCTTTGGCAAAATAAAATATGTTAAATTTGTGTAAATGAAAAGCTATGAAGATAATTATTTAAGATCTTTTTAAGTAAAATACAGGTGTAATTAACATAAAGTTTGTCACAATTTTAGTTTCTTTGTAGATTTTATTATTTCGGTGCTAAAACATGTAATGATTCATATCATAACTTAGACATTAAGACAACCTTTTCATTTGAGTCCAGATTTTATGTTATATACATAAAATCTAAAGTAAATTTCAAATGTCGGCTTAATGTCTTTGTTTTATACAAATAAACTATTTATATTCAAATATTTGTCTGGAATAATTTTCTATCGACAACTGTATTGCAAAGCGTAGAGTTCTCAATACATAAATTTTATTTAAAGGAATCTTCCATAAGTCTATGTTTGTATACATTAATGGTTATCAAAAAGCATATGGAAAGCCTACATACCTCTTCTATAGCATGGATCATGGAAGTTGATCCTTTCTTTGGTGTTTTGTTTAAAATTCCCTTATTAAATATATGGCGTTTTATTGAATCGCCAAAACTTCTCGAACCGGCAACCTTTCCCGTTCTTTGTATTTGTATTGGGGTACCTAAAATTTAATGCAATTTTGTATTGAATTAACAAAAAGGGACAGTTAGATTTCTGTTAGGTCTGATTTCCTCACTTTGTTCTTTTTTGCCGTACAAGCAAATGTTAATTGAGGCATGAAAATAACATGAAAAATCAATCAAATTGTCATCATGAAAAATCAAATTTAGACATGAAAATAACACCTTTCATCTCTTTCTATGATATTGTGTTTATGCTGTGATAAATAAGAGAGACTACAAACAATTACACTGATTTATTTTTTATGATAGGGCTTAACCCTTACTGTAATTGAAATTGAATGTTATAAATTTTTTATCACTACATTTAATGAAATAAATGATCTTTGTAATGATTTTAAAAATTACATATGATAAAGTTCTATTTAGTTTCGAAATTTAAAATTCGAAAGGAAACTAGACATTAAAAACCAATTCAAAAATATTTAAAATAAATTCATACCATATCCATTCTGTCTATTGAAGTGTTTGACAAGCCGTCGTTTGTGCTGTGAGTCGGGCAACGCCTGAATATGGGCGTAAAGTTGCGCAAGCGCAGTATCCGTTGGGTTCGTCTCGTTCTCGACTTGTGTTCGGTGACGGTCCACGAATGTGTACACCGTGCTTGCTGCTGTCCTAAAAAAAGTTATTTCAAACATGAATTATGTCAATTAGATATCTGTATCGTAGTCATTTATTTACTTCATAATGAACTGATCACATTTCTGTGTTTTTGAATCTAATGCCGGTTTTCTCCTTATCTTTTCATACACGAACTATCGATTGTTAAACGCGAGAAAGAAAAGTACGTTAGTGCACAGGTATAAATTGAACGCAAGGCCTTAGATTTTAAGCTTCATAGTTAAACTATTCACCTTGGCCATTAGGCAAATTTTATTTTATTTTTATTATTTGCGTGATGCGTAAACACTAGTGATTGTCAGGTTATAATTAATATTTTACATACTAAATATACTGAAGCACAAAATCAGTATAGACACGTATATACATCAAATTGATAACCTCAACCTTAATTTTTTATTAAGTTGATCAAATTTTTTTTCAATAAATTACTATTTTACTTTACTTTATTAACAAGTTCAGAACGTCCATGTCTGAAATGGTACTTACAATATAATAATAATAATAATTTATTTATTTTTCTCCCTTAAACATTAACAATAATAATTCATAATACAGTGACAGTATTGGGAGACTGGTTTCCAAACTAGGTAAGAACCTGTGATATGGATAACCAGGCTTCCATTCCATAGCCAGTCATATACATAACAAAATGGAAGATTGTGTATGTGAGTGTGTGTGTATTTGTGTGTGATAGTGGGGAAAAATATCGAGATTTGCAAATAAAATTTGCTATATACGAAATTCAAATATAATATAATAAGTCTTTATTCATTTAATATAATAAGTCTTTATTCATTTAAGTTGGTACATTCTTCTTTTTATAGTATAAGATTTGGGAACCCTTTTAAGTAAATATATGTGTGTTAGGGTTCCCAGCTCTTCCATAACAAAGTTAATTACATAAAATAATTTAACTAGTTCATTTCCTTTTTATTTTTTACTTGTTAAACCGTTATCATCACACCTGAGTGTGTGCATGAGTAAGTGTGTGAGAGAGTGAATGAGTGAGTGAGTAGGTGAGTGAATGAGTAAAGTGTAGCTATTTAAATCATGGGTCTCAAAAGCAGTTCTAATACTGCATAAGGCGTGATCATAAGCCAGTCTTTTATTCGGGTTTTTAGGTTGTAGGCGGTGAGAGGGTAGATGTTAAGCAGCCTATTTAAATGTACCTAAAAAAAATGTACCTATCAGTAATGCTTTCATCCAAATCCACATCGGGCGACATGATCCGTTTTCTCTCCCGTAGAGCAAAGTACGCCGCTGAATCTGTGGCGAGCTGCGAGGGCGCCTCAAAGAGCCTACACGAGTGACGTATCATGAAGCTAATAACCGGCGACATAGCTATTGAATCTGCATGAAAGTTCTCTGGTGACAGCTGAAATAAATTTCAAATCTTAATATATATATTTCTTGTGTGCGTGTGTATGTGACTGAACTCCTCCTAAACGACTGGACCAATTTTGATGAAATTTTTTATGTGTGTTCGTGGAGATTCGAGAATGGTTTAGATTCACAATTTTGTCCGCTGGACAATGTTTTTTTTAATTAATTAGTAGTTGTTGATTTTGGAATGTTTTACATTGGATCCGACAGACGGCGCTACCATCGCACTGTCAAATTTTAAATAATATTCGAATTTTAATTTTAGTCTGTCCCGACAGTTAGCGCTGCGATCAAATTAAAAAAAAGTTTTGTTATCATTGTGTTATTGTAGACCATGTGCTGGATCGTTAGATATTGTCATAACATTTGAATAACAATTTTCATCAAAATGGTCCAGAATGTTTTAGCTTATTAAAAAAAGTTTGAAATTTTCAAATTAAAGACGTATAGACAGGACAACGTCTGTCGGATCCGCTAGTATATGTATATATTAATAATAAATAAAATAAAATAAAAAAGTCTTTTAATTCTTACAGCAGAACAAGTTACATTGATTTAGTTTACTTACATACTAGTGTTAGTTTTGTTAGTAATTAAATTTCTATCCTAAATTTGTTAATATATATATTAGTAATAATAATCTTTATTTATTTTCTCACAAAACTTCATACATGATAAGTTACAACTATTTATTAATGTATATAAATAATTGTCATTCTTCTTTTGAGGGATAGTTATTGTTTATGTGAGACTGATGCCTGCTAAAGGTTGAGCACCTGTGTTACAGGTCATCAGGCCTCCACCACTTCGGATCGATAAAAAATAATAAATAATAGAGAATAGACAATTATCGTTATAGTAGGTTGTAACTTTAACAAAATAAGAAAATACATATATACATTTTTCTACAATAGTATACACATAAGGAATGTATATATTATAAGGAAACCACATGGGGTATGTGTGTGTGTGTGTGTGTGTGTGTACCGAATTATTGACGTGTAATACGTCGCCTGGCCGGTTTTAAATATTATAAAAAAAGGCGAAACGTGGCGTTCATTTGTGATTCGTTAAACGGACGTAATACCTAGGTTACACTGAAAATGTTTAGAACATGAAAAACTGCTTAATGTAGAAAGTTGCCAATACTTTTATTGTTCTTCAAAGTAATCTCCGAGACTCATCATATCGTTGCATTCGATGAAACCACTGGGCCCATTATTTCTATATAAGCAATCAGGGTGCGGTTTCTTTTCTATAGGACACTAAACACTTGTCCACTCCAGCGTTCACGGGTTTAAGGCAGGATTATGAACCGGCGATGACCTTGATCCGATCGACCAAAAAGCTGAAGTCAATCGCATAATTTCTGGGGAAGCCTGGAAGGTGGAAGAGCACAGACTGGAAGCTTCGAGAGAAGTACTTTATGCCACACCCGATCGAAGGGTTTTCGTGTTATCTAAGACTTAAATTGCCTCTCGGCCCATATGTGTGTAAGGTATACAATTTTCTTAGGCCTTAAAGGCCAATTAGCTGAGCGACTACGGAGTAAGCTGTTTTGACAAACGCTTATCAGCTAGTACCATAGATACCCCCGGGAGAGCTGGCTGCTGCAGAATTAGGAGGTTATTGATATCTATAACATATATGAAGCAGTGCAAAATGTCAGATTTGTAAGCTTTGTTAAATCTTAAAAAAGGTATACTCAATAGACACTGGAATATTGCCGTAAGGATTTTTATTTATAGCTAAAAATATTCATATTCACTTGTTTAATGAAGTCCAAAAAAAAATATCAGCATATGTTATAATAGAACTATTCATTAGCCTCTTTAGCCTCTTATCACAATGTTAAATAATGAAAATAAATGTCTTATCCAAAAAGATGTAATGTGAATTTTCTAAATTAAGAAATGTAACAGCTGTGTGCTGACAAATATGTCAACTTTAATAATAATTGTATTTTATATGTTGTATGTATATAAATAATAATTATATTTTAAATTAAGGCATTCTTTATGGATGGTTGGGAATATCCATATTCTATGGTAGTAACTGAATTCCATTTTTACCTTTCTCGGACATAAGAGGTGTGGTGTAAACATTGTTGCCAGTGTATCTGGTGACATTCTGTTACTTGCTTCATTATCCGCTACAAGACGCAACAAGCTTAACAGTCTTTCAAGAAAACTTCGATGTGATGGTGTAAGCAGTAACAACAAAAGCTGTAGAGCTGTCAATAGTTTACCCTCTGATGATTCGGCATTTGGTGGATATTGTGCTGGAATTTCAAACACTGGTTAACATGTGAAGACTTAAATAACCCTTTTATTTTTACTTCTACTGTTAACAATAAAGATTATTTAATAAATTTATATTTAAACCAGTTTTAATTTGGACGGAATTTTTATGACAGATAATATCAGTTTTTTATGTTACAGGAGGCAGACAGGCAGTAGGCTCACCTGATGCTAAGTGATACCACCACCCATGGACACTGGCACTCAAAAGCAAGCTGTTAAGTCTTGTAATAACTGTAAATATCAATACTAAACACTATTTGTTCATTAAAATGTCAATTACAAGTTTAATTTTAAGAAAAAAAACTCAGTAAACTAACCTGCCAAGGTACAATATGTTTGATAATACTGATCCATAAGTAGAGGTTGAGGTAAATCTGCTAAAAATCCTTTCAGAACTGAAGCACAATCATGTACAGAGAATTTACTATCATCAAGACCCAAGTTTGATCCTGTATGTAGTAACTGCCTCAATTCCTGTTGACGACTCAATGAGCCTGTTCTACGAAATATTCCTTCTTGGGTAACATCTGAAATGTAATAATATGTTTGTTATGTATAAATAAAACACAGTGGATACCTGCTAGAACATAGTTGTATGCCATTTAGCTACAGCAAAAGTAAATATAAGTCCCTTGAGTTTAATGCATACATAGTAGACTTTATATGTCTATAATGACTTTGGATGTAATACCAAGTTCAGGTATAGACTATTTTAAATAAATTTGTGCACATAATTTTTATAACATATGTATCTTATAACAAATCACAAAAATATAATTGTATATGGAATTGTCCACCAAATACACAGAGCTTTCTTATCTTTTGATTACAATCAAGCAGATGGTCACTAAATGTGGATACTTTTACCTTTTTATTGTAGATAAGTGGATAGGTAAAAGTGATAATCTGCCTAGCAATTGTATTCATTAGTATAAATACATAAATTAAATTATATATAACATTATTAAATTAAATCAATTCAAAAATATGAGCAACTTACTTTCAGGCTTTGACAGAAAGGCAATAAGTTCATTTAATCTGGAAATACCTTCTTCAGTGATAGAATTAGCTTCAACATTATTTTTGGTATTGTTTGCATTATGATTAGGTGTTGTTCCTGGATTTTTAGTTTTTTTGTGAAAATTCCATCGGAATTGTTTTGGTTTATCAGTTGAACAATCAACACTGTAAAGGTGATAATGATGTTAAAAAAATGTTTAATACTACATAGAATAATTAGATTAACATTTAGCTTTTACCAACATTATGGTGAATTTTAATGTGCCGTTAGGAATATGCTGTTTCTCTATATTTAGAAATAAATATACAAAAAATAAATAAAAATTTAAACGTACTCATCTGTGTTTATATCAACAACAAAAGATAAATGCATCCGTACTAAAGTAAAAAACTGTTCTAAATTTTCTTGTCTGAGTCTTTCTATGAGTTTAATATCGGGACAACTCATTTTGGGTTTTATGTATCAGTATCAATAATGTATGGTGCTGAATCAAACACTTTGCAACAAGATATCACATGTTAGCAATAACACTAGTCTTAAATTACCATATTACTAGTATGAGTCCACTATGTTATACTGTTGGATTTCATATAAAAATTATTAGACATTGATTTTACAGTCACAGTCATGCATTTAAAAAACTAAACACAAAATAAACTACAAAGTAGAAGTATTTTCATAAACGCTATTTAAAAAATGACAACTGTCAATTTTACAACGGTCGATCACTGATTTTTTTTGATTATTCGGTATTCAGTGTTGCCATAAGAATAAATTATACACAAAACGGATGTAGATAACAACTTCAGAATGTTCAGTCGAGTCTGTGGCACCTGAACTTCACTCATCACTGCAATAAACTAAAATACAAACAGCTACCGCCGACAATGAAGAAGTAATCATTATATTAGACAAATTATATGTTCCCAAAAGTAATTTCTAAACTATCTCTAATATTTGCAATGACTAGTTTTACCCATCAAATAAGTAGAAATATTAATTATCATTGTTTTAATTGATTTATAATTTAATGACCTATTTTCATATTAATACAGCAAGGATAGTTTGAAATAAATTTAAAACAATAATAATATAAAAGTTTTTGCTTAAACCGTAATCAGTAACAAGTTTTGATATAGTTTTTGTTAGAACATGTCATCGTGTCCCAAGTCTGCTAATAAATTAAGTCCTCGTTCCTTTAAAGCCTTTGATAAAATTTTTTGTTGCTCAATTTTGGCATCTTGTTCCCGTCGTTGGGCATCTAATATATCATCAACAGACACCTCTGTAAGTGGTAGATTGTCTTCTTTATCCTTGTCCTGTAAAGTTAACATAAGATTACTAAACAATAATTTTACACCCAAAATTAATAGTGTTGAAATGTTGTAAATAAGACTTTAAATGCAATTAAAGATTATGAAGAAGATAAGAATTTCAGTGTACTTATATTGCTCCACTTACTATTTCTCCCAATAAAACTACATTTTCACCTCTCACTATGAATATTCCTCTGGGTATATCTCCATACTCCTTTCCAACATGAATTCTCTCAATAGTTTTGTGAAGAACTAAATTGGCAAATTGGTCTACACATCGCAAATAGCCAATTAATGTCCTCCCATCTCGCAGCAAAACCATCAGTTTTTCTTAATTAAAAATAACAATTAGTTCACAATGTATGGTCTTAAGTATACCATACCAGTAATTACCAAAAAAAAGAAACATACTATCCAGTTCATCGAGCAGATGAGCAGTACCTTCTAGTGGATTTAAATTATTACTAGCCATTTCGACAATGCTCTTTTGACTTTTTAAGACAAATATCAGTTTAATGAAGAAAATTTCGCATTTATTTTTTAAACTCCGTAGAAAAAGAAACACTTATTGTTAATATTAGTAACTCATCTGTGATTCTGTAAATGTTTGGTTTAATATTCACAGATACAATATATATTATTAGTAGTATCAAGTATGTCAATTCGACGACACATTGACATTGAAAATTGAATACAAAAATGAGTTTACATTGTTCACATTGCCTTTACGAAATCCACCACAGATAAATAACTACAGAAGCAGGGAAAACCACAGAGCAAAGAACAAGGAGCAATAGTTATATTTTTGAATAATAAAAAAGTACAAAGTACTTTGTATATATTTCATCGTCTCTAGATTTTTCCATTCAAATTACGCGTTTATAACATTTTTTTTTAAATTGGCAATTGATGTACATTATGTTATTTTTCATTATTTATAATCTGTTACTAGACATATGCCCACAGATTACACAATAGGGTTTATTTGTAAATTGTCATCTAGGTAAAAATCAAATATACGTATTTCTGAGAGTTTACCTTTTATTTCTTTTTGTGGTGTTTTTGTGTATTTTTCACGGTAGATCTAAATATTTTTGTTTGTCCAATTATTATATGAATATAATTTTCTGCATATTTAATTAGTATCCCTATATTATTTTTTATATTTTATGAAAAACAAAATTTTGAAGAAAATTTATCCACTATGGAACAGGACGATGAGATAAAGTCGGGTTTCTTATTGTTTCCATCAGCCGGAGGAAATATGTTTAGTAAATTTCCTAAAAAGGTATTATGATAATTATATTGTCTGTGTTTATTATATTAACGATATATTTTTGCATAATGGAACGCGCGTTTATGATACATGCTTTCTAATGACTCAGAGTTGCAGGCAGGTTGTGAGTAGCAAAACTTATAAATACTGAGCCTGTCCAACCATACTTTTGTAAAATTAGCAAGTTTATGGCTAGTTTTACCTAGATATATTTAGTAAAAATTTATTTATAATGTTCTATATAATTAAAACTATTTTTCTTAAAGAGAACTAAATCTGTCTAGATTTATGACATATTTGTTCTATCAGATTAAATGCCAGAGTATGACTATATCTATTTTTTGTTATAGAAAAACTGGCAACAAAAATACTGTGTTTTGTTAAATGCAAGTAAGCAAGGTATAGAACGTTTGGAAATTTATGACAACAAGGATGATGTGACAACAGGTGCTATTCCGAAAATAATAACCTTAGAAAATTGCATCAAAATAACACATTCTAGTCCAAACACTATAACTATTTTGACTAAGTCTCTCACTCAACAAATATGTGCTCAGTCAGAGGCGGAAACGTTAGAATGGGTAACGGCGCTCCAATCTGTTGCTTTTAGAGGAGTTTCATCTAGTCCTATCAGTTGTGATGAAGATAATGACCTCTACTGTTCATCAGGGGAAGGGGTGTTTTCTGTTAAAATGTGTCCTTCAGAAGCTTCAACAAGATGTAGCTTTGAGTCTATTAGGTACCTGCTTCTTCTTACAGCAACTGCCATAGAATTGAGAGATGTTAATGACAATAAGTTATATGCTACTTGGCCATATAGATATATAAGACGCTATGGATATAGACAGGGTAAGTTTACATTTGAAGCTGGTAGAAAATGTGATACTGGTGAAGGAATTTTCCATTTAGAGCATCCAAATCAGTCAGAAATATTTAAATGTTTATCTTTAAAAATGAAAACTATGAAACAAATGATAGGAAATGAAAACATGCACAGTCCCGAACATTCAGAGTTTAATATTCAACCCAGTCTGAACCTATTTCCGGGTTCAAGAAGTCCATTGGTGGCTGCTCGGCCAGATGATTTAAATTTAAGTTCTCTTTCATTCAAAACTTCATCAATATCAAGTCAACAAACTATCAGTACTGATAGAGACCAACTTCCCCTCTTAATGCCAAAACCAGCACTAAAGCCAAAACCACAAAAACCACCAAGAAAAATAGTAAATATACCAAAAATAAGAGATACTACAAGTTCTACTGATGAAAGCATAGACTTTGGTAGATATAAAAAACTTGATAATTATGAACCAATTGAACAAATTAAGAAAGAGAGTCCTCCATTAGTGCCATATGATAAAGTGGAAGTGCGTAGTGAAGCTTGGAAAACTTTAGGTATAGATGATCCAGATCATACGGAATTTACTCCTAATTTAGGAGATAGTCCTAATTGTATGAAATTAATATCAAGATCTCAGGATAATTTGAATACCTCAGGACCAGAAACATCAAGAATTATTTTATTGCCTAGTCCTGTCATTGATCCTGAGGATGAAAATTATGATAGATTGCAATATTTTGGATCAACAAGCAAATTAAATAAATCCTCTAAGTACAAGAAAATTGAAGCAAGACCTACAACATTGGCTCTTAACGATTCAAAGAGCAAAGACACATGGAATGATTATGATGAAGTTGAAAATGTTATGCAGACTGCAAGGATGGCAGATGATTCTCATTTGGGCTATGGCATGATTAGGAAACCAAACACTCCTGGTCCCCAAGTGCCCACTGCAGCACAGGCTCAAATACTTCAAAACCAAATAGGTTTGGAAGATGTTACACATAGTAATTGTAATGGTACTGATTATGCTATTGTCAGCCGTCCGAAAAGAGTTTAAGGAGAAGAGATTAAAGCTATGAAGACTGAATGAAACAATGAATTTTACTGGTGAATATTAACTCTTCTATTTACCTAAAACCTTACAGTTTTACACTATGATATAAATATTACATAAAAATACAATGTAAGTTTTACCATTCCAATACAAATATTTTAACCTTTGAAAGGAATTTAATCTACTATTATTAAATATGTACAAATATACATATGTAATAATAATAAATAATGCATATTAAAAATTTAATTATTATGTGTAAAAGATGAGACTGTTCAACATTCCTTTATTGTAGAAGATTAGTTAAAAACTAAAATCCGTACATCTACTTATTGAAATTGTGATCTTAGTGCCTTTTAATTACTATAGTATTAAATATTTATAAGTGCAAATCTGACTTAATATAACTCTTACAATGTTGTTGTTGTAGGTATAGTTATAATATGCAAAAGCCTTATTGTATTCAATTTGTAATTAACAAAGATTTTTGTAGTTTATGTTTTTCCGAAGTATTATTTTATTTTAAGATATTAAAGTATGAAACTGCCTTCAGCATCCTACAAATAATGTATATTTTTTTTATAATTACCATCTTGTGCCAATATATACAATAAGCACAAAATAGGTGCTAAAAAATTAAGCACAATATAATTTTCTTGTAAGATTTGCCATATTTTATAAAATGTTTATATATCAACATGTAGTAAAATTAATTAATTTTTAATAAATACATTTAACAATGTGTATGTCTTATTAAAACTTGGTTTTATCAAAGATAATTAATACTCATTTTAAAATATTGTGATAATTCAAAGTCCATTCAGGATAATATCACATTTTAATTGTAAATGTTAAAATTAACATAATTATTTTACTGATACAGAAAGTAATGATTATGCTATAAGTTCTGGTTTCTCTTTTTGAATAATTTCCTTAGCAATAAATTCCAAGTCATGAGACATTATCTTTTGTACTGTTTCACCCTTTTCTGCCATAATGTCTTCAATATTTTTCTTTCCATTCATGTCTGTGAACCAATTCAGATTATCTGCAATTAGGTGTCTATTTTCACAACCATCACAATTAACTATGACAACTCCTTTGTAATATGCTAGTTTTGTAATAAATTTAGCATTTCGTGTGTTGCATTTTTTACATGTGTACATAAGTTGAAATTTTCCTTCAAATTTCTTTGGCTCAACGGTCAGAGGAACTGTGCTTAATTGAATAGTACTTGAACTAAACTGCCTCGATGATTCAGTACGTGGTGTAGAAGATGAAACCGGCACTGGAAATGATATTCTTCTTCCCAGAAACGAATTTCCATGGCTTGGAAAAAATACAAAACTATTGAGCAATCTCGGAGACTGATATTTCACAACGAAATCTATTAGGGTCTTATGCGACATATTTAAATTGTCAACCTATTTTATTAGGAGTAAGACTTTTGTTTACTGTTAAAAGATTTCTTTAATTATTATTTAAACAGTCAAGAAGATTTTAATCTATTATTATTGCGTCAGATTTTTAAAACCTCGAGTCGAACTAAATATCAAAACATTTTTCACTGTCTAAAGTTGTCAAATAGATATTGACATTGACAGTCACGGTTTATCGCTATTAAACTTTAACAATTAATATATAATATGAACGTCATTGGGTACTGGGTAGTGGGGACAGTCATTCTCAGACTCAAAAAGGGCACTACATACTATTGAAAAGTTTCCTTTTTAACTGAAACCTTGTTATTAGTTGCGGCACGAAACTCTAGCGCTGACCGTTATTGCGCAGGAGTAAAAAATAAAGTACCTGAGGGGGGCTAGTGGAATGAAGAGCGTCGATTGGCTCTCCAGTCGCATTCCAGCCCCCGCACCACAGTACACATGCGCAGGAATCCCCTCCACGTATCGGCCAGCGCTATATTAATAATAATAATTTAATAGGATATTATTTGCGAAATACGTGATAAGCTTTTCATGTTCTCAAAGAAATTATGCCATTCTCTACATAGACTCCAAGAAAGCCGATCAGCTTACCAAGGAAGTTATAAAGGACTTAGATATAGTCCCATACATGAATTATTGTCATGATTTAGCTGCTCTTCCCAAAACCCATTTTTGGGAGTAATGGAATATGTTTGGTTGAAAAGCAGCGAGATCAAAGGGAAATATTATGCTGAAATTCAACCCCCCACCACCCTTCTGAATTCCTTACAATTACTACATGTTCCGTTTCCGACTAAAATCTCCTGCCTTTTGCCTTATCTTTTATTGTATTATAATGTATTATCTTCTTTCATTATCAATAATAATATTAAGATTTAATATTTATTTAAATATTACGTTTTAAACTAGCTTATACCTTTGTTTTTTGATGCGTTTCTATCACTAAACTATTGCCATTACATATTCGTCGTCACCACCCCATCACCCACTTTTGAAATAACCTATTTTACCAGCGGAATAAGTTAATCCCTTTCTAGAGGGAGTCTTATGTGGTTTCCTACGGCCTTAGGCCAAATGACATAATATCTCACAATAAGAAAAGTGGCGTCCATATAAAATCCATGGCGTCCTCTCCCATTCTCGCCTTGTGCGCTCTTCACAAATATTAAAGGATTAGGATTTAATTCCAACAACCACGAGGTCCACTAAGATTTGAAAATTACGAAGCCGGACTTGATCTTTCTTACTGAGACTCAAATATCTTCTCTGGCTGGTACTTTCCATCTCTCCTATCCGGAGGACTGGAAATGATATTCTTCTTGTAATGACCATCCGCGATTCTACATGTAATGGTCCCATGGTGGAAACGATGAGACTTTCAATTTATCAAGCATATAGAAACGCCAAAAGAGTTATGACCGCTGAAATCGTCAGAACTGGTGATTTTAACGTCCTAGGTACTGAAACTACCGCTCACGCCGGAAGATTCTTTTTCGACTTTGCTTTACGACTTGACACAAATCGTCCCTGCAGTCACGCAAATACCAGATGGTCATAAACCTATTTGTTGTATCTTCTGTTTACTTCGCATCGGAGAACAAAGTGTTGCATTACATGTATGCAGATTGGGTTTGGATGTTGGTAAATACTCCAAATGTCACCGAGGTAGTCCCGTAGGGTATGAAACTTTAGTTCATAGGCCGATTGGTGAAAAGTCCCAGCCTTGGTTTAAATGTTCTTGTAAAAGGTGGCCTTGCGTCGAAAACGAGAATGCTTAGAGGTCTGGATAGAGGTGACATCCTGTGAAGTGACTAGTGCCTGAAAAAACTCAGTCTCCAGATCTGTTAAACGGGAAATTACCAGGGCAAAGTAGCACATTGACAAATTTGGCAATAAATGCTGTCCGAGGGAACTTCTCTCAGCTTTCTGTTCCACTACTACACGGGGAATATAACTACGTAGGCCCATAAGGAGAAGGCCCATCTTCTAGGCTGTCTCCTGGTATTGAACTGGACTGTCGATGACCAAGGAAAGGCACCACCGACATTTTTGCGGTGTGATACTTCGATGTCAGAAATTATATTACGGCAACTGTATCTAAAGCTATATCTTCCTAACCGGAGTGAGTTTACGACCACCGAGCTAAAAACTTTTTAGCTCGGTGGTGGTTTCATTTTTGTGAAAATTATTACTACTAAGTACTAATAAGTAATCTGTGGCTCAGAGTATGTGTTGGTATTTGCCTTCTAATAAAAATAACCTCTAAAGTCTAATCACAGATGTAAAAGTCTTGCAAAATTGTAGTTTAATAAAGTTTATAAATATTAAATTTGAATATGTTTAAATATAAATACAGTAAACTAAAGTAATGATTAAAAAGATAATGCATTAAATAAGAATTGGTATTCGTAGACTATTCCCTAGGAAGTTAAGAAATATTTTAATACAAATCTTTAACTATGGAGCCAATTTGGTTTAAGGAAGTTTTAGCTGATGAAATTATTAAAAACGACGACATAATAAATGAAATGCAAAGTATCGTCACAGGTATTGGAAGTTTTAATCCTATAACTCAGAATATAACATAGAATTTAGATTGCTAATAATTTATGTTTTTTACTAATTAATTTATTAATTACTACTATAATTAATGTTTGCCATTTTTTATTGAATTATCTCCTTATTAATGTTATGATACACTATTTTTAGATATTGTGTCTGGTCATATTGAAATCACCAGAATAGTGGAGAATATGGCTGGAGTGCTGACTCATAAAGATTCTGAAAACAGAGAAAAAGGAATGCGATTTTTCACAAATTTGCTTAAAAAAATTCCTCAAGACTTTTTAACAGTGTCACAAATAAATTTCATATCAAAGTTTTACATTGATCGTTTAAAAGACAATCACAGAGTAATACCAGCAGTTTTAGATGGTTATTTGACAATAGTTGGTATGAAAAATTTTAACATTAGTCTTTGTGGTGAATACTTCACAGTCTTGTTTAGAGAGATTGCCTGCCAGTCACAGCTAAGACAAGATAGACTTAATATTTACCTGACTATGCAAAATGCCATGGATAAAGATTTGGAGTGTAAGTATCTATATACATAAAAATGAATCCCTATTTCCCTTGGTCACAGCATCACGCCTGAATGGCTGGACCGATTTCGCTAATTCTTTTTTTGTTCTGTTCGTTATTATCAGGAGAAGGTTCTTATGAAAGAAAAATTAAGGAAATGCGTGGAAAATTAGAAAATTTTAAATTACTTAAACACTGTATAAAATTATTAAACTTTTTAAATGTAACCTTAAGACATTTGACATAGAATTGACTGAATGTGTGCTCCAAATATAGTCAAAGAGGATGAAAAAAAAAAGACGTTTAAAGCGGATTATTCTGTCAATCTTATTTTATTGATAAACAAAAAAAAATAAAATAATTAATTGAAAAGATCTAAGAAACCTGATTTTCTTAGTTGAACATGACGGTTACTTTAGAGACATCAGGCTTAATATTAAAAGTTCAATTTAATATGGAATTTTGGTAAGTTTGGATAGACTAACATACATAATTAACTTAATAAAATCAAAAATCTGCTCATTTATGGCGTCTAAGGCGGAACAAAGTTCGCCGGGTCAGCTAGTATGCCAATAATTAAAACATTCATTCAAAGATTTATTAACTTAAAGATTTAATTACGAAAATGTTATATAGTTTAAAGATAATTCTATAAAGACTTCATATGCAGTATAGTTGATACATGCCATAATTTTTTTCTAAACAGGTTTTTAAATTTCAGATATAAAAAGCTTGGGGCCTGACTTTGTTTTTGGTTTAATATCATCCATGGATGGAGAAAGGGATCCTAGAAATTTATTATTTCTCTTTAATTTTCTACCTAAATTCCTAGCAAATATTCCTCTTGGACATTTAGTTGATGAAATGTTTGAAGTGATTTCATGTTATTATCCAATTGATTTCCATCCATCTCCTGATGACCCTGCTGCTGTCTCTCGAGATGATTTGGCCTTAGCACTGTGCCCTTGTCTATGTGGAGTTCAGGAGTTTGGCGAACAGTGCCTCGTACTGTTAATAGAAAAGTTAGATTCCAGTTTAAGAGTAGCAAAGTTGGACTCATTGAGATTATTGGTAAGAAGCATTTTTTCATTTACCAGTTTAATTATCTTGTATTTGTCTTCTTACTTAAAATAATTAGTGATGGAAATTTGCTAAGGTTGAGCAAGTGAAAAGGTTATCATATTTATTTTATTGCTTTTTAATATTATGTTTTCTATATAAGTAATTATTAATGACATAAATATTCACAATTTCAGGCACAAAGCTGTCAAAAATTTAAACCAGAAACCTATGTACCTTTTCTTAAAGCACTTTGGTCATCACTATATAGAGAAATTTCTCATAAAACTGATGAAGAACTTAAAATGGCTGCCCATGAAGCTTTATCAGCACTTATTGCTAACATGGCAGCTTCTTGTAACACAGATCAATCATTTGAGAATTTTGTTAAAGGTATTATTATATCAATGCAAACATCTCTTGCTGAATCAACAACTGTGGCCCAATTTGTACAAACTTCACGAGTTCTGCTTTCCACAGCTAACAGTTCAAAGGAATCATGTGTGATTGTTACAAAAACAATGATTCCAGCAGTAATATCATATTATGAGTTTAAAACATCAGCAAAATTGCAAGTGGCAAGTTTAGAATTCCTAGGAGATCTATATGATCTTGCAAAATGTTGGAATGTTGTAGGCAGTATTGATAAACAAGCAAATGAAATAATACCGCTTTGCCTGTCCGCTGTAAGTGAGCCAACAAAAGAACATCAAATGGCAGGGTTTAAAGCTCTTATCAGAACCATAGATGTTTTGAAACCAGATTTGGTGTTGCCATTTGTAGAAATTTTAATTCATATTGTTCAACATTCAGATGATCATGATATCCTTCACATAAGTGTCGAAACAACAAATGCAATTGCAAAAAAATATCCAGAGCTTATTATGGATTTGGTTGTGAAAGGAAAATGTAATATCGAGGAAATGGTAGATAATAAAAGCATCTTACAAAAACGCCTTAATTTGCTATCTAATCTGGCAAGTATAGATGACTTTACGAGAGTAATTATTGAGGAGATGTTGAAAATTATTACTGTAGATGATAAAAATGCATATAATGTTATTAAAGCATTAAATGGATCAATTTCTAACACAAGTTTATATACAGAAGAAAAGGTTACTCAAATTGAAAGTGATCATGGATTAATAGATTCCATTCTTACTTGGTTATTGAAGGAAATTCAATCAGGGTCAAAAGAATCCTTAGTACATGGATATACATTAATATCAAATACAATGTGCAGTTTGCCAAGTGAGAAGCAAAAGGCTGTGTTGGAGTGCCATAGTCCAAAAATCATGGAAAAATGCCAAAGTGAAGCTATTTATTATCCACTATTGGAGTGCTTGTACCGATCATTACAACGAAATGTGTATGATTCCAGTTATCAGCATATAATGAAATTATCATTAAAAATAGCTATTAATAATGATAATGAATTTATTAAGACAAGAGCTTGTTGCTTGGTAGCACATTTATTAAATAAAGCTGAATTTGGTCAAACATTTGAATTGTTATATGAATCTTTGAAGAGTTATTTGTCTTCATGCACTAAAGATGAAAATATTTGTTTGTCATTGATACAATTATTTGGATGGATAGCAAAGGCTTTAATAATGAGAGGAAGCGATTTGTTTATGTTTTGGCTTCAAAAGGTTTGTAATTTTTTAATTTACAAATATCATTAATAATTATAATATATAATTTACAAATATGATATTATCATTATATAATATATATTATATAATATCATTTCATATCGTAACTTAGTTTTCTATGGCTGTTTTATTGATCATTCTTAAAAAAGTGTTTCTCCAAAAATACCAGGAACCCTTGTTACCTGCTCAGATATAGGAGCGCCATCTGTTGATCGTAAAATAAACGTTACTGGCCTTATAAACTATGGACGTAAACATTACCGCATTCGTTACCATGGTTACGATGTATATATGAGCCCGTAATCTATAAAATTATCCCTTTCCCGACAAAAAAGGCTCATGGCCCCGACACGGATGATCCAATCACGATAGCTAAATACAAACTAAAAGCCGCCCGCTCGGCCAATAATATTAATAGCTATACACAGATTAGGGCAAAAAACCTGGGAATGTGACCTGTACTTCCCTCACTCCAGTGAGCTTCCGTCCCGCCCTTCAAGCGATTGACCACCCCGCGATAGATCAAGCCGAGGTTCGAGTCACACAGGAGACGCCTTTGCGCTAGTCGCGTGAAAAACTTCTTTTTTTAAATTTAAACCGAGTTACGCTCGCCAAAACAGCCCGAATTGAGCGTATAGGCCCTTTAGGGCAACAGCGAGATTCCATTTCTAAAAAAAAAATAAAAAAAAAAAAATTATTGTTACCAATAATTAAGGACTTGCGTACTTCAGTCTGATCATAATAAGAGATAATGCTGTAAAAGTTTCTAACAACGTATTCTATCTATTTACAGATACTAATAACACTATCAAATCCTGAATGTTGCCAGCAAGGAGCGGAAGCGATTCGCCTTATTGTCAGTGATCAACCGGACTGTCTAAACGCTAGACAACATTGTCGAACAAGTTTACTATACAGACAGAGAATATTCCAATCTTTCGCAAAATTATCAGAGAAATTTGGCCCAATCAGCGAAACAAAGGAGACGTATCTGCTGTGTTGGGCTTATGTATTGGAGAAGGCTCCTAAGAGTGTCCTAAATAATGAAGTTGAAAAAGTATGTATTTTTATTTGGCTTTACTTACATGCAAGAAAATTGTCTTTTTTGATATAACAAGTTATAAAGAAACTTCTAGATTACTAACCAAAAGTTGAATGTTCTGTAGTCTATACTATATCTTGTCTTTGTAATCGAATTATTTAAGTTAAAGTATATTTAAAAAATGCAGGTGTAACCAATAATACATTCCTATCATACAATATAATTGAAGACCTAATTTAAATATTTCTTGAAACTATTTAATATTAACGTCTAGATAAGATGGCATAATATATGTTTTTAGAACTTAATTCAATATGATTCAAGAATTGATGTGACCGTATATGATATGTATTTTATTAACAAGGGAGGTAAAACTCAATGTCTCAATATAACTGCCAAATATTAATAAAATAATGATTACATTGATTACCAATAGAGGGCGTTTTTATCATTTTGATGAAAATAGATACATGATATAAAAAGTTTACTGAACTAAATGTACGGTCTTTATTTACAAAGAAAAACAGGTACTATAATAATAAAAAGTACTGATTGGATGGTCCACAATTTATAAATGTCGTGGATGCTTATATTATGTACAATGAAATATATATTTGGAATAAATACATATTAATTTTCTATAAATTTGATTTACAGATTTTGCCATTAGTCGTGGATAGTTTGGACTATGATAACAAAGATCTACTTGTAGTGATGGTCGATGTTCTGATATACTTTGTACTAGCGAAAAACATTCTTGTGGCACAAAGTTTTCAAACTATTTTACCACGATTGGTAAAATTATCCGAGTATGTGAAATCTATGGTAAGAATTTATTACAGCTTGCCTTATTTTATATTAATACGATATATAAGCAACGAGAAACTGACTAAAATCGAATATATCGCATTTTTATTAAAGATTTCATTGTATCGTCGGCCCCCAATTTTTTCCTTGAGTTTTTTCGTAATTTTCTTTACAGTACAATTGAAGCGAGTACGCTTAATAATTACTAATTATTTACAGGATGTACGAATAAAGAGCCTTCAATGCCTCTATGAAATAGCGAATTCGTACAAAACGGCTCTATTGTTGCCGTATAAAACAGATTTGCTGTTTGATTTAGCGCCATCTCTTGACGACAAAAAACGTCTTGTTCGCAATATGGCAGTGCGTGCACGTACCAGGTGGTATCTAGTTGGGGCCCCAGGCGAAGAGAAAGATGATTAAAAAATAAAATTATATGTTTGATTTTTAGCAACTGTAACCTTAAACGAAATTACAATTCTGATTGAATCAGAAGCGACTTCCTTTTATATGTATTGCTATATTTATCTATTTGCTGTTGTTTTTTTAAATAAAAATTTAAATGTTTCTATATGATTGTTTCTTTTATTAATGTATGTGAGAACGACTGAATTGAATTTGAGAGAAAGAAGAGCATAAATGTGCCGTGCTAAAAATGTATTATAGAATATTAAAAAAACTACAACTGTTGAAAACATGACAATTAAGTCCCTCAGATGAAATATTAGTAGCAGTAAATAGAGTAGTAGGGGAATACACGATACTAAGAGGGTATTAATTCAAGCGTCATACAGACCTATTGGGTTGCAATCCTTAGATAATAATATGAAAAAAAAATATATTTTAATGTTGATTGAAAATGAGGATAAAAAAATTTATAAATTTTTTTAAAGTAAATTTTATTAATTTTCTCAAAGTAGTACCACTACTTATATGTTAATATTACTCATGATGAATATTTTTTAATACATAGGCAACATGCAGCCACACGTATTATTATTTTATCGACAAATGTTTCTTACTTCGGTTTGAAGAAATCGTCAGATTATATTTTTCGTCATCCTTAAATTATTTCCTTCAAAATAAAAATAAAATTGCCCCGCTCGAGAATACCAAGATGTCGTTTTTTGCAACTTTTCTTTACGTCACTAATTCACCTTGCCTTAATCTGACGCGCTCGACCATTTCAATTGATTATTATTTTTTGTACTAATCTGATCCTTTACAATGACGAGCGGCCATATATGGGGCTCATATTTGGTAGAGGTACTTAACCCGTAAATGGTATCCCTCTGTGTATTAATCTGCCACGCTTTAGTAAATCCCAAAATTCCCTCTTGGGCTACCCTTCTATAGGTATAATTGTTACTTTGGTGCACATCACTTCCGCGTCTTGTTGCTTTGCGTTCGGTGTGTGCTCTGGCAACGAAAAAACTGCATCACTATGTTGTTTTGTAAAGCGCCCTGTTATTTTCCAAAATGCGTTTATGACTCCTAATTATTTTAGTACTTCTAGGATTAGACGTCACAATCCGAGGCCACTAACAATTTATTTGAATTTGCATAATCTCTTATCGCGTTTCAACGTTTGCCCCACTTTAAATGGTAATGAAGGGTTTCAGGGTTTTTATTCTCCGCTTTTGAGTACGTATATATCTCGGACTACGTATAAAATAAAATAACAGGTAGGTAAAGGGTGTTATGCCGACGTTAATTACTTTATTATTCCGTGGATATAAATGGGATATGGGAATGTCTTTATAAACTAAATCTGTTTACTATCTTATTGCACTGATCTGAAATCAGTTCTATTTTTTCAGTCATTGTATCTATGCTACAATAGTAAAGCTTAGTTAAAAGTTTATACATATATATAGTGATCAAGTTTAGGTCACCATACATATATAGGTTGGCTGTATTATATTGTTGTTATTTTTATATTTTATGCAACCAAATACGGAGATTATCATGTCCGTTTCCCATGTACCTAAGCGATACGCAGCAACCGCCCGGATATACAAAGACCACCGAAATAATTTAGAATACACCTAAATGCGGTGCAACTGCAACGCTGAGTAACTTGACATGATTTGTAGTGAATATTTAAATTTTAAAGTTTAATTCTAAACAGAAACAAACATTCATTCATTTTATAAGTTCTAAACCGTGAATTTAATAAACAGCAAACGGGTATGCTAATTTTAATAGAATCACTGGGTTGGATTTGTTTAGCTAATCCTTGAAAAGGTTCGTAATACTGTCGCATTAGTCGTCTGGGGACGCATATTCTTCGGACTAGCTCTTCCGTTCCTCTTGAATACTAATCTTGCTTAACGACCTTTGCCGAAGCGGGGTAAATAGGTACTAAACTACTAACGTATTCCAATTTAATCGTTTATACCTAAGGAACATATATCGTTATATCTACTATTTATTAATTTACCTTAATTTAGCTTTAGGCATATTTATACAAAATTTCTTTCCTGCATGTCCAATTGTGCATTATAATAAATATACAATACATATTACAATATTTATTTGCGGTCCTATTTGCTCGTAGATACTAGCTTAAATATATGTGAGGATGTAGACACCATAATATATTAAAATTTAGGCTATTAAATATTATTACATTATTATACGTAAATTATTATCACCAACACTCACTACTTTTAGTATTTGTAATAATAATTTTGGGATAAAAAACCAAATATAGAGCCTAAAAAAGAGGCTCCCAAGAGGTATGCAGAATATACCACCCATTTCATAAAGCATTCACACACATCGTCCTGCCTAAATGACATATTATTTGACGTTACTCCCAGTGTTGCCAGCTCTAATTGGCCTTAATTACCGCCGTTATGCGGAGAACCGCTGTCCCGAGAGTGCTCACAATACTCGCCTGGTAACATACATATAGATATAATGACGAGATCAAATGCTCATTAGTTGCTTCATTATGAAAGTCGTTACGTGTTATATTGAGAAATTATGGGTAATTAGTTACTTATGTCGTTTATATGCCTATTGAAGTGTAAATAAGATCTTACCTATTTTGTAGTTCTATGGAAGCGGTACTATATTTATTTCAATATAATTTTTATTTTAAGTAGTATTTTCCCAGTGGCTGTCATCCCTAGGTTTGAAAACCTGGGCACCAATGAACTTTCTATTTGCATATTTAATAATCAATGGCGAACATACCAGCAGGCTGAGTTGGCTGAAGCCTAGGGTGGCAAATTTGGGACGCGATTTTTTTTCGCTGCCTCTTACAAATCAATAAGACTTCGCAGAATGATGGTTTTATGATGTTTTCAGGTCTGCAATAAATTTTCCCGGTGACTTTCACCTTCAAATTTGATGTAACAAATTTCGATATTCTACAGAAAAACAGCTAGTTCGCTGACCACCCAGTAACAGACCTCTGCATCCTCAGAAGATGTAATTCCTTCATCAGTTGTTTGCACGTGTTTGTATGCTCCGTCACTCACTCAGTCGTCAATCAGTTACCGAATTAGCACACCTTAGTATTTTTTTGCTTTTTCCTAGTCTCTAAATTAAGTTTTTACTTAGGTATCCTGAAACCTTAGAGTCTAATTAGCTGACGACGTCGACGTGACGAAACAAAAATCTACGGTTCAGACCTTAAACGAAAGGATGTTGAAAATAGGTTTGTGCTTATTACCCATTGAGTTATTAAAGCACTTTATATCTAGGTAGTAGCATTGCATTGTGAAACATAAGTTCGGTTTCTCTATTGTTAGTATGTGGTGTAGAGTATTAACTCCTCGAATACTAATCGTTAACTAAACTCCACTGTGTTAGTGGTGGTGTAAGAATGTAATTACATTTGTAGCATTCCTTGAAGTTATCTGCTTTCTAAGTACATACCTTTAACCTTTATCAACATAGTAATTAAAATTTTAAAAGACATCTACGTTGAATTGTATACCTTCATTCGTTTTTAAAGTTGGTTAACAGTTAACAACATTTAGTTTATTTAATATGATAGTTAAAAAAATGTGTATTTCGTTTTCCATCTAGGAGCAGTGTTGGCCTAGTGGCTTCATGGTGCAACTCCATGAAGTCGTAGGTTCGATCTTCGGCCGTGCATTAATGATCTTTTTTCTATGTGCGCATTTACCATTCGCTCGAACGGTGAAGGAAAATATCGTGAGGAAACCGGCTTGCCTTAGACTTAAAAAGTCGAGGGCGAGCGTCAGGCACAGAAGGCTGATCACCAACTTGCCTATAAGATTAACAAGTGATCATGGAACAGGTACAGAAATCTGTGGCCCTGCCCATAAAAGGTTGTAGTACCATTGATTTAAAAACATGTAGTAACATTGTGCCGTAACCAGGTTAAGTTTAAGTTAGTTCAATTTATTAACACTTGCCTTATATACTTACAAATTAATTAAAATATAAGAAAAATGTGATATAAATCTTAACTTTGCTTAAGCTGGCACAGGCACTAATAAGTAAAGATTCGAATATGTCATGGACTATAGAAATAGCTTTTAAGAAAAATTAAACAATGAAATCACGTTATTTACAAACGTAAAACAAAATTCACCTGAAACGTATTTAACGTATAATACATAATTACGCACTGACGGTCATAATACGATGTAAGTTATGAAAGCTACATTATATACCTGAGATCCATAGTGTATATAAAGATACATGAGAATATAAGCGATATATATTGCACTGATAACAAAGCGTACATGGAGATATCTCAGTTCGATTGCAAAGCTCCTTGGTTAGTTTCGCTCTAACACGTAATCCTTCTCTCACTAATCTGCCTTCATTCGGGCCTAGAGCTGTTTGTTACAAGACAATACGAGTAGGGGATGATACTTACACTTAACTCCGATAGTGTTGTTAAGGAAAAAGGATACTTATTTACAAATATTTAAATAAGACTTACTTTAAGTATCACGTAAATAAATTAAGATAAATGCTAATATTAAAGTTACCAGTGAATGGGCCTTGGCACCGACCCTTACGCAAAATGCTTATTATCATCGTTTGCACTAAATAAAGAACCAAGTAAATTCTAAACTTAATTTACTTAATAAAACATAGTTCGATACAATTAATTCAACTTATAAAATCACAAGCAGTTGCGCAGTGGGCTGGATTGGTGGTGAGTGTGTGATTTCACATTCTCCTAATAAATGTGAAGGTGCAAAAGAAATAGAAACTCTCACAGAGCCATACCACACGCGCTCGCAGTGAAGAAACCCTCTCTCGGCGTCCTCCATCAGATGAGACTACTATCCGTTTGCCTCACCTGCGTTACCTCATCTATAGTAATATTACAAAGAGGAAATATTCGTATGTAAATATGTTTGTAACAATTCGCTCAAAAACATTGATTGATTTTAAAAACTCACTCCCAAGGTCTAGGATCGTTCATACTTACGTTTTTGTATTGTTCATTTTGCTTAAGCTATATTTTTGTAAATATTTTATTTATTTATTAAGGCGTGAACTACAAAGGGATATTGTTTAAAACTAAGCACACCTTGACTGACAAATCCATTTAGTAATCCTTACGACTTATCAGATTCTATGAGTTTTGTAACAGTTCTTTTTAAAGTTTTAAATTAATTAGTGTGAAAAAATGCAAAAGGCAAAAGCAGGTTTGAAAATTTATCACTCAGCTGCCGTGTAGTGATTGCCTACACATAAACAACAAGGGTTGTTAAGTAAAACTGCGGTCGATTGCAATAGATAGGTACATGTAGATTTATAGGAGTTTCTAATCCAGACTAAAATACGTGATCGTTTAGTCTTGCAAAACGACCAATGCTTTATCGATGCCTTGTAAATCCTACCAATTCCATTTGATTCCTCATTCGTTTAATTGAGGCTGGGCTCACTGATGGTAAGGTTTCTAATATTATTGAACTTGAAAATTTGTATATTTTATATTTGTAAGAATATCATCTTCGTTGGAATTTTGGATCCAGGATTAATATCACGATTTTTATGCGCCCATGGACCCTCAAAGGTCCCGCAAATGCGTAAAACACACTCTTTTCTGGAGTCATCCTGACTCAAACTAGTTTAGAAATACTCCAGTGGGTAACTAGTTCCACATAGCGGTGGTGCGCAGCAAAAACTTATCTGTTCAGTTGTGGAACGATGATCAAAGACAGATACTGGTATTAATCCCAACATCTCTGAACATTCTCAATAGTAAATTCGGTTAAAGATGCAGAGATACCTCTCTAGGCCTACTCTTCTCCGAGGGATCAAGCCACCAGCGAGAGACTGGTCGTCGACGATCGAATCGCACTTTATTGCATACGGTCTAGTGAAAAAATACTTTAAACCATGTTATCGTCAGTATTGATAATTAGAATTTTACTCAAACGACAGTAAGTAATTACCAACCTGGTGAAATGGTTTTGTTTGAGAAATAATTGGTAAATGCTTTATTGCTTCCTTTGTTATTTACTTAACTAAGTTACATGTGGCTTGATTCGAAAAAAAAATCGTTACTATTTTATAATTGGTATAGCACCAATGTCCACATCTAGTATGAAAGTAGAATTAACGTGACGGATTTTAATACTGTGTAATAGCATTTTGCGTAATGTTCCCAACAAATTATTCAACTCATTATCTTGATTGATATGTTTGTCTGCAACTTCTAAATTAGATATGTGGCATACAAATGTTTGGACTAAATTGTTTACTTAAAGATTTACATGAATGTACGTCTTATACGAAAATCATACGGTTGAAATTAGCGTATCAAAGGTTAAGGCTGGATAGAATAAGTAATTTTAGTTCTTATCTCTTAGGCAATGTTCGTGATTAATTTGAGTTCTTTTGAAGAAGGTAACTTGTTTACCATGCTTAGTTCTAAAGTATCAGTCTGCTATTTGCCAAAAGTTCGCGAATATTGGTATGAATATTTCAATCAGGTCTCAACAATATTTTTTTCAATACGAGAAAGTTTGAGTCTACAAACGACGATCTCTTCCCAGAATTTATTTATTTAGCTGAAGAAATATGAGAATATCCACTGTAAATATGTGAAAGTCAATAATGGTATACGTATTGAAAACTTATTCAATATCTATTCAAACTGGGGGCTTACACCAAGTATTGACTGAATGGCTATTTTTAGATAGTAGTAGGAGAAACAAAGTGTTGTCATCTTTACAGAAAGCGTTTCTTTGAACAAAACGCTCAATAATATTTAAGCTACTAATAATTCTATCCTATATTCCTTATGGTATATAGGATAGAATTATTAGTAGCTTAAATATTATTGAGCGTTTTGTTATATAGAGAGTTTGAATATGAGTTTGAATATAGAGAGTTGAACTCCTTTATCAATTTTAATTTAGTATTGTAGTATGTTGTGTTATATTTGACTAGATAACTCGGCTAACTTCGTTCCGCCTAACAGTGTTATAATAAAGCGCTAACTTTAGTTTTTTTTATAGAACAGGGGGCAAACGGGCAGGAGGCTCACCTGACGTTAAGTGATACCGCCGCCTGTAACTTCAATCCAAAGTTAAACTTAATTTAGGATTTCATTAATACAACTTTTTTGGGAATACAGAAATGTCTTATTGCATACCATTGCGAAAGAAGCATGGCAGTTTTACACACAGACCTCTTCTCTGTAGCGCTAATGTTGCGATACTGCATGTTAAAGCACTTTCTGATATACAAGATTTTTGGTGAGGTAACACATGTCTGCGATAAAAATAAAAGCCTGGTTATGCATCGCCTCAAGCTCGGAATTTCTTGAACTGACACGAATTCGATGTAAAATGATGCGTAGTTTTGTCAACAGATGGCAATGTTTGCTTTCGATAAATAAATTATTTAATTTATTGTTATTCGAAACTTATCCGACATTTTGTTACTTATTCTGCTATTCGGAGCGGAGAAGAATCCACCAAAAGAGATACTATTAACAACGGTCCAGCCGATCTTGATTGGTGGTATAATTAACAAGAAAATTAAACACATTAGTTTTCGGTGTTCTTAATCGATAAGTCACAATCTTATTGATAGTTTAAGATTATACTTGTAAACTACTTTTAAAAATCTTACTTTTTTCTAGTCTTTCGTTTCTGAATCTTCATATACTATAATGTTTACTGTAAATTACTTAGTAATAAAACCATTATGTAGCTGCAATAAACTGAAACAGCACAATTATTTTGTTTAAATATTCTGTTTGGAGAATGTACCAAATTTGTACCCTAATTGTAGTTAGAAAGCTCAAGATGTCATTAGGGAAAACTTGTGTACAATATCTTTACTAAATTTCTGTTCTAATTTCTTTGATCCAAATAAATCGTTTGCTAAGTCGCTAGACATAATAATAAAAGTGTCTGTTTCTGAGAGCAATTCAACGTCTATATTTCTTTTCTATGTTAACTTACTCATTCTGTCAAGAAACTGAACCTAAATATATTCGTATGATTATACACTAGAGCAGTGTTAGCCTAGTGGATTCAGCGTGCGATTATCAACAGCGAGGTCGTAGGCTCGACCAATGTAACCCATTCACTCGAACGGTGAAAGAAAACATCTTTATGAAACCGGCTTGCCTTAAATCCAAAAAAGTCAACAGCGTCTGTCGTTAACAGGATGATCATGAAACAGTTACAGAAATCTGGCGCCCAGACCTTAACAGGTTTATTTATTTCATCTCTTATTATATGTATACGTTTCAGGTATCACTGAAATTTTTTAGAACTGGCCAATTAAAAACATTGCTAATGAAAACTTTTTTTAAATTAGGACTCTTTGGTAACCTAATGTAGTATATTGTATCGATTTGTCATTTGTTTTTGTGGATTGGCGGCAAATCTATATAAGCCTAACGTGAGAGACCGGTCCGTTCATTTTCACGTGTAACAAGAGTTCGCGCCAGTTGTGGAAGCTGTTTGCCTGTTGTCTTGGAAAAATTTCGACAGCAGCCCTCGAAGCAGAATTTCACCACGAAAAACCCCGCAAAACTGTCAAGATTTGCCTGACTGCTTGCCTGAGCCTGGCACCCTGCGGCTTCCATTATTTCCCAAGAATGATAAAAACTCGGAATAATTGGCAATTTTATTGCACCATGACCAAGAACGATTTTATGTTAAAGTCAGCTGTTTCAGTCTGAAACTGTAAGCCGTAGTCCAATATTACGTTAGCATATTAATTTTCCAGTGAAAATGAATGACATAACTTGTCACAGAGAATTAGTTAACTTTTATAACCATCGGGAGCCGTGCAAATTGCCCACCTACTCGTAAGCCTGCATCACAATCTGACGCACGTAGTCTGCCCCCTACTCTTTACCCTTAGAACTCGGTTAAATCTACTCGACAACTTCTATGTGATTATGTGATGACATTATGGTAAAGTATCTATCTAAGTTATTTTTTATTCGTAATGAAGACGTGGTTTTTTTTATTCGTAATAATGATCATTACGAATAAAAAAAAAACTACTTAACTTTTTCCCTTTGGAGTAGAGACGCTTGGGCCATGGGGTTTAATTGCACAGGCGCAAATTATAGATTTAAGTTGGCGCCTAGTAGATAAAAAAGAAAAAAAATAAGATACCCATAAATAAGAACCGTTAACCCCTGAGCTGGTACTTTTTTTTATACTTGGGGAAATGCTTTGCGCATCCCGCGGTGCGACTGCTTGATGCGGATGAGTTATGTGCGACTCGCTATTGTGCATACCCACTAAACCCCAAGGTGCCACCAGCAATCGCCTTATGCGGGATGCGATAACAGCAGAGCCTTATCCGAATAAGTATCGCATATATAATACAGCGAGGAAATGTCACAGGCACCAAACTATTTAAATTTAGGTTGAAAAAATTGTAATGACTGTATATTAGAATGTTTTGATTACTAGTAAACGCACTGTTATATTTTTTACGAATTAATTATTTTTGGTCCTTGGTATTAAATTACCATTTATTGTGGTTTGATTTAGTCGGTGTTTATTGTTTGTTTTTGTGAAACAATTATTCTGAATCTTGTTTCTAAAACTATTATTATATAGTTTTAAATAAAATCTTCTCTTCTTTGCAAGATTCAGCTATTTCGATCGATTTAATATGTACATACATTTATACAATTTTATACAAGTATGTATTTGTTCATAATATAACATGATAGTTTTTAAAAAGTGTGAGAGAATATTCTAAATTTAAGTGTTAGGTGTAAAAATCTAAATTTATCAAAGGGATAAATGTGAGCTAGAGTAGTGGAGCTTCGAGCGAAAACGGGCAAAGCCGGTTATTTGTTGAAACCGCGCTAATAAAGACTGCAGGCCACGTGGCGTTGACGGCGCGCCTCTGCAAAATGCCGCCATTTCACTGTCTCCTGCATTGTCTGCCAACTGTGTTACATATTTCAGTAATATTTTGCAGACAACTTTTATATGGATGGATAAAGGACTTAATTTATCTCTGCAAAAGAAATGTTCAGTTCAGGTTCTCGAAGATTCTTCTCGTAGAAAATAACATGGTATTGTGGAACGTCTTCCTTTTAGCACATAACAGGCTGATATTAAATGACGATAAACGATGTTCGATTATATACTTTGTGAGAAAATGGAAATTTGTTTACTAATATATTTACATATTAGTAAACATATCAGGAGTAACATTAGCAAAACGTATGAGGATCTAGTACCGATTTTCAAAGCATTGGCGTTAAAATGATAACATTATAGTTTTTATTTAACAGTATTGGGTAAACAGGCAGGTGGTTCACCTATTGTTACGTGATAGTGCCCATGGGCGACACGCACATTTCCAGAAAGCTCGCAAGTACGTTGCTGGCCTATATAATATCAAATAGTTGTCTGTCCACTTAATGTAGCAGTTCTCAGTACTCTTCAGCAGTACTCTAGGTACATAATGTAATAAATTTGCTTTTTTATTGGTTAACATAGTTTTACTTAAAGGGTTGTAGTTGGTTTATATCGCGTTAAGTCAACCTTTCATCTCCGTAGAACTAATTTCCCAAAGTTACCGAAGATTAAGCAGCATTTTAGAGCCGGATCACACATGTTTGGGACAGGGGGATGAGCTATAACTTATGGTGCGGAGTTTCTGATAAATCTTGTGCAACTAACGATGCGTTCACCTTTTGTGGTTGCGCTTTTGTTTGGGAAACCCTTGTCTTCGGTGATGCGTGTTTTGGACGTTAATGCTGCTTTGTTTTACTACTACTGTTTTAGTTGTAGTATTAAATCATAAGAGTAGTTCATAAGTCACAGTAAAAGTTAAAAATATTACTATTTTATGAATTAATGAATTTTCTCTCTTAATTTATAAATTAATATAAAATTTTGATCGTTTCGGTAATACAAATGTGTCAAATCAGACAGCTATTTGAATTGATTTTTCCGTCAACTATGTGATATACTTTGCTATAAAAAGTTCTTTCTTGCTGTTGGCATTTAATATAAACTTATAGTAGTAACACTAAATATTGTACTTAAGTAGAAATCAGAAAGTATCTTTGTTAAATTTAGTGGTATCTTATTATTCGATAGTTGTTTACAAATAAACGAAATATGGTTTTGGCGTGAGTGAGACTAATTGGCGGGCTGTATTTGCTTCACTGGACAGCATAAGTCCAGATTGGAAATTGCTTTAGCTCAGGGCGATTTATACCATTTCATTGGCATGATTTTACTGGGTTTATTTGGGAATATCTTCTGAAATCTATTTGCTTTATATTTTATGAATGCACTAAATTACAGATATCCTGTATGTAGGTTATGTAGTATATTTTTATAGGATTTTTTCGTTTAGTACTAAACATTTTACATTGTACAGTATTTATATATAAAACTTTGTAGTTCTTATGTTAGTCTTTGTACTGTGTTTAATAGTTAATTTTCACAAGTTATTCAGTTGTTGGCAATAAGAAAATTATTTTATATAAATATAAACTTCTTTTTGGATTTATTGATCATATGTTAAGCACCGTAATTGAAAATGTTTATAATAATATATGTATATATGATCCTTTTATTTATTTGAGATTCTATCTAGAGTACTTTTATTATGACCAAGGATATGTCACGATGCCGGTTACCTACAGATATTTATTTAAAGTAAATTGTATCTAAATAAAAATTGATTACCACCATCAAGTGTCTTTTGTTTACAAACACTTTTATACCTAAAACTACTCATACCATAGAAGCAGCTGTTAGTTTTTTTAATAGTTAATATAAAACTTTAAGAATTGTTAACTGTTTACAAAAAAATAATTTTATTAATTTTCGGTAACATAAAGTAAACTAGCAAACCATTTTTTAAATCAAAAGAAACTAATTTGCAAATACGCTGAGCCCCGAGCCGCAATCGGAATTAATAATACGCATTAATAAACTATCTTCCAAAGAGAAGTTCAACTTGACTATTCAATTAACTTTGAACAGGATTCTACGATTGAAGCGGTAATCTTTAGCATTGCTATTTAGAATAGATAGTTCTGATAGGTGATATCGTTACATTAAACCTAACCGAGCGTTAAACATTTGTTAGGGGCCTGTACATACTGATTCTAAATAATAATAACAGTGGTTATGACAGACTTACAGCAAGGGACGCGTAGGTAATGCTACGATTCGTAGATTGGTATGAAAAAAGAATCATGTCTTTTAGATTTAAATATTCATACACTCAATTCACTTTACATAATATAATCATAGACCTGATATAATTATAAAATTTACAAATGATTTTTAGCATTTGATATAAAAATGTATATTTTTACTAAAATATGTACGGTTATAAATGTTCTTGAATTAAAACAAGCGTCGTGGCTAAACGTTGTTAGGTTTTCTAAATCATTCGTTATTTTCTAGTTTGTTTAAAATTACAGAGTTATAGACCTTAATCATCAGGAAATTAAATACTTTTATCGTGTATGATAATGCACTTAAGTAAAGTACTAACTAAAGTACTACAACTCATCTATTACTTCAATAAGAAGCGTTTGATTATTTTGGGGCAAGGCAGGACTATAAGGATGTATCTGCTTGCCTAAAACAAAGTAAAGAAAAAAACAAAAAAATATGTTTTGATTAAAATATATTTATAAAAGTAATAAAGACAAAAACGGTTTCTATCCCGTTTCATTTCAGCAAATATTTTAACTGAAAGCGTCGACGTGAGCTTTCAAACAGATCTAAGTAAGCTTGAACGGTTGTGTAACCGCTTCTGAAAAGCCGTTTTCTCGCATTTATCTGCGAGTGAGCGCTAGGCCTAATAGTTCCCATATCCGCCAATTCTATTTGTGGTAAGCTTAAAGGATAACGTTTGTGTTACAAGATAATCAAGGATTCGATCCTACTTTGTTCCCAATTTACATAAAGATACTGTGATCACTTTTCAATAAAGAAAATTACATTTGGGAAATGTTACTTGCGCATCTATGGGTATGAGAATCTTAGAAAGACGAACGATGGCTCTTTTCGTTTGATTGTGATTGGTTGAACATGAATGCCGCGTATGTTTGATTGGACTAGAAATGCTAACGAATCACAATGAATTGAAACTTGTTGCCGATTCCTTCGCGTTTAATTAGAATCAATTAGTATTTACTTACTTCTATTGCTGTTATAATTTAATATCTTAAATTAAATATCAAATTTTTTACTTTCATTTTAATATTGTTTCTCAACCCAACGCTATATTTTTATAGTTTTAAGTATCACTTTAAATATCGTTTTGCTTTAAATAATTATAGCTACTTTTGTTTGGCACTTTTAAATTCAATATTATAAAATTAATATTTCTTCTACATACGTTTACTTTCTTAAAGTCTTTAATAGGGCCATAATAAAGATTTATTTTGACTTTTGGACTTTATAATAGATAGTTGCATCATCACGTGTGTTGTACTAGCTAGCTATCTTACTGCTTCGCATTATTTCTAAGTTATGCGTATTTGCAAATATGCATTTAAACATGCTTCACATTTCGGAACTCCAAAAATTATTATAGGTATTCTATTTGCATTTTAATTGTATTGTGGTGTCTATTATAAATTAGCTGAAATTTATGAAGTGGGGTAATTAAAAACTGCGTCTTTATTTACACGAGGATCTCATTTAAAGCGTGAACGCTCAGCTTAGCAAATTTAACGAAAACCTAATTTAATAAATTATTGGTATATTAATTAAAATGTTGTATTCCGGCAAAAGCTTGTTTTATTGTAAATCGTTTTCGAAGAAAAATTTATTAATTATCACCATATTATTGATGATATCAAACAGTGAACAATTTAATTATTGGTAAGTTAATTTTGTTTGCGACTGAAAGTTTAAATTGTTAAACATAATTATCGAGATTTGCTATTAACGATATCAAGTATTTGACTACTTGAAACAAATTATTATGAAATAAATTCGCATTGATGTGCAAAGGTTCATTATGTGGATATTTGTTTTTAAAGATGCCTACGTCATGCAGACTACAATTAAACACAATTACAACTTCTTCGATTTTGGCTTCAGATTTCTGTATCTATTTCGTGATTATATCTTTTCTAATGGGCAAGTAGTTGTTCATCTTTCTGTGTTTGACGCAAATTAAGTATGCTGGCAAATTAAATCTGGTTGTACTATGGATATGTTTAAATAAAACTCTGTGTTTGAAGCGGGGTAACCTTGGTAATGGTTTTAAATATGACCTTACCACTAACACAAAATTAGGGGTAAAGGCGTTGCAACGCTAAAAATAAACCTGGCTTATCTAAGGGTGACATACTTCTTAATAACACTTATGGACATTATCGGTAACGAGAATTTTAAAATAAAATTTATAAGTGTGGTAAAATCGTAAGGGTTCAGTATTGGCTTCAAGTGATTGTTTACTTTCTTTTATGTTATAGGAGGCAGATGAGCAGGAGGCTCACCTGATGTTAAGTGACACCGCTGCTCATGGACACTAGCACTGTCAGAAGGTTCGCAAGCGCGTCGGCCTTTTAAGAAGAAGTTTTGTTACGCTTTCATATCTTTTAGTAACTAAAACAATTAAATTAATGTTGGGTTACATAACTCACAGTCTTTTTGGTAAGGCATACCGGATTCCGCACAGAGTTTTTTTTCATCATAACAGGGAGCAGAGTCTCATGCTGAAGCCAATAGCCCAACACTGTTTCTTCTAAAGACAAATTATTGTATACTACATATTCAAAACGAACCATTATAATTTAATGGATTGTGGGAATATGAAAAAATTGCATTAATAAAATTACCCTTCAAACAAAAAAATCCCCTCATTTCACCTGACATGTCTTTGATCCCCAGGATACAAATATTATACAGGGCTCGGAAACAATTAATGTATGTGTGTAGCTAGGGTGCTACGGGGAAACGTCCAATTTAATATGAACTCTCGTGTCTAATGATACGTAGGAATAATATCTTCACTGGAAATAATTATTTCGCAGATAATTTGAAGAAATTTTATTAAAGGTACTTATTGAAAACGTTTTTTCTTTATATCAAGCATTTTATTAAGGGGCGTAGGATGTATTTTGTTAGTCAAAACGCGGTCAATTTTGTTTTACAGTCAAATAGTCAATAGACAAATCATTTATTCCAATTAGACCACCTAAAATGGCACTTTTAAGCGTAAAATAAAATATAATGATGATTCTAGTTGTCTCTTCCAGAAGGTAGTTTCGTGTAAAGAAGAAAGGGTAAGATACTTCACACTAACTCTTTCAAAAGAGGGTTTACAATATTTTGTATACATTAGTAATAATTATATGTGAAGACAATGTACTCCTAGAATAAAACTACTATACTAAAAGAGGAACAAAGTATTACTTACAAATTAAGCCATGCAGTATATCTATATTAAATAATTCATAGAAGGCCAACTATATATCTTAATCTAAATTAAAAAAGGTTTTTATATCTACTGCGATTAATATATTATTTTACAATTATAAATATTTTGTAGTTTAAATAATTACGAAAATTAAAATCATTCCCAAAACTAGTCCCTACGTACGTATAATAATTGACGGTACTTGGTGGCTTCCCATTGCGACAGCGATATCGATACAAGTTTGTAAGTTCAATGTAGTCCTCCATGGGTATTGAGATCCGTAGCGCTGGCATCGCAACCTCGGGATTGCGTCGAAAAAAACCTATTAATAAGAGTAACGACTGTGATCATAGAAAATAAACAATTACAGAATGGTGATGTGGTACTCAGTTACTCGCTCTAGTCAAAGAGTCGAATGAATTTAAAATCGCATTTGTTTGTGTTTTTTTTATAGAACAGGGGGCAAACGGGCAGGAGGCTCACCTGATGTTAAGTGATACCGCCGCCCATGGACACTCTCAATGCCAGAGGGCTCGCGAGTGCGTTGCCGGCCTTTAAAGAATTGGTACGGTCTTTTCTTGAAGGACCCTAAATCGAATTCGTTCGGAAATACTTCAGTCGACAGCTGAAGTATTTCCGAACCAATTACTTATATAATTACTAATATTGTTGTACAGCTTCGAACTAACGATATTTAGTTTGAAGCTGTACAAAAATCATATGACACAAATACTAATATATTACATACGTTATATTTTTTATCATGGATCAAATAATATAATGTTCGAGTTGTTTGTGTGAGTTGGAGGTAGCTAAAAATATAACAACAGTCAATCAATATTGTATCACGCTACGGATCAATTTATTCTGGTCGTCGATATCTGCTCAAGGCAGCTTCGATAGAATCCCGCGTAGAAGGGGCGCGGTAACACCAATACCATAGATGAAAGCGTGCTATTGTTGGCGGCTTAATTGTGCGATCCCAAATTCGTTGTGTGGGTCTCTTTGACAAAATTAACTAGAAACTAAAGACCATTTTAATCGAAGAAAAACAACTCATCATCTTCAATGGCTGTAAAGGCCCTTGTGTGCGTAAGCCACCTCAAGTATATTTTGGCAATCTACTTCGCGCTACGTCCAACTTCGAACCCTCTTTGTTTTGATGTTCTTGACAACTCCAACCTGCCTACGCAGAAGGGTTCACTCTAGCCACCAGGTTGTGAACTTAGTAAGGACCTTGGGGATCTGTCATCAACTATTCGGCGCATGTGTCCAAACACTAGAACCTGTTGCATTTTAATAATTGGTCGATGTTGTTATTATGTGACGATGTTATAAAGTTCATTGACGCTAATACGCCAAAACCGTCGGCCCTAACAGCGCAGTCGAAAATGAAACAATAATATAATTCATTATAGGTTTAACGATAGACATAGAAACAAAATTCCACTTAGAGCCCCTAGAAAACAGCGTGCAACATGCTTAAAAGGCAGAGGACGTTCCTCAGACAGTTTCAAATCAAATCTAAACAAAACTTATTATTAACAGTAACGGCTTTGATCGTAAAAAATAAGCAAATACAGAAAGGCGATGAGGTTCACAGTTACCCGCTCTGTCGTATGAACTTAAAATCGAATTTGTTTCTGTGTTAAAGATATTTAGTTTTTAGCCGTAACAATATTTATAAGACACATGTTATATGTTTTTACATGCATAAAAAATATAATTACCCCAATATTATATTATGAGGTAGCTAAAAATATAAGAAAGAAGATCTGAAAGATCTACTTGCTTTTAATATAGCAATAATAACACAAAAATAAAACAACTCATGAAAAATTGGTACTTTGATTCTAAATTTAAAACCTTAAGACGTAAGCAGGCGTAAAATAGTAAGATACGATCTTACTATTTTACGCCTGAACAAAAACTCCCTTTCATATTGCAGTGCCACGGCCGAACGCTCTTCAGTCGCATATTTAAGTCTCTTATTCCCACTTGTAAAAAGGCTTAGGCCTACTTAAAAATGCATGAGATCTTGAGCGCGTAGTTATGTGGTGTGGAGTCAAGAACTAAATTTTTCCTCTTTTCAAGAAATAGAAGAAAAGATAAGGTTTTTTCCGTAAAATTGCTGGTGCATTTGTATTACGACATGAAATGTATGTAGATATAAAAGACTAAACTAGGATATTTTAATTATATCGTACACATATTTTATATTTAGTTTTCCGTATTTTGTACAGATATAAAACAGTTTTAAATTTTGATTTATAATTATAAATCATCAAATTAAAAAACTTGAACTTGTACTACGTATTAGACGTTATTGTTCAAAGTTTGTTAAGGAATTTATGAAGCAAATCAAAATTTATAAGAAGTTAGGATTTACAAGTTACATAATATGCATATACACTTGAATTGATTTTATACGGCGAAACGTTACAGAGTTATAAATAGAAATGCACATAAAAACCTTGTCCCCTTAGGTAGAATACGTGAAGCTATATTAAAACCAAAAGGGGCAAGCAAAACTTCAAAACCGTATGCGATACATCAAAGGCGATCCACTTGGCCACATTTTGCCGCTTGTCCGACTGACTGCGCGTAGACTTTTTATCCGCACAATTAGCTCGAGTCTGTTTTTGACGTTACCCCTACGATAAACGCGTCCCAATCGTATACCCAAGAATTAAAAAAGTGTCTTATCGTATAGGTATGACATTACATTACGCTGTGTCACATTTGTATTCAAATTCGTTTTTTGTTTTTTGGTCACGCTTGTCGACAATATTTGTCTTAAGCTTCTGTGGTGTCGTGCCATTTAAAAACGGTCAACGACGTGACTGCCAAACTAAAAACAAAGTAAGATTAATGTGAAGAGTGAACATTATTTTATATTTAAACATATACTGTTTCAAATAAATCCAAATCAAAATACAATAAAGACCTAAAGGGACTGCTTGTCAACGCCGGTAGTACGGCACTATATTTATTTTGTATTTATTTGTAGTGTATCGATATATTAAGAAGGTCATATTAATGATAAATATCAGATATATTTATATTTAAACACATTTTAATCCTTTTCTATTGTATTTGTGTGCCCTTCTTTGCCATTCCTCTTTGCACTATGTCACTCTCTGCCATGTACCTGCTGTGTCTTTATTGTGGTCTATCCACCTTCTATGTAGTCTCCCACTTTTTCGTTTGCTTTGGGTACCAGTTTATTATTACGCGCAATTTTTTGTTCATCTTGCCATGTTCCTCGCTTTTAAGAATGTAGGAAGTCAGAAAATAAATTTAATACAGTTTATCACCTCGCTCATTCTAAGATACCGTAGTAGTGGTTGTCATGTCTAAGGTTGAAACATCTTACGAAGGCTTACAATGGCAGTACAGCTTAAGGGATTTCCGAATACTAAAGGTTGTATCATATTATTCTATTGAGAATTGTTTGAGTTTGTTCTTTTAAAATACGCTAGTAGCAAATGTCTACGCTATAATTTATAGCACTAACCTTTCCGGATTTTCTGTTTCAAATTTTTTTGTTAATATTGTATATATGAGACGAGGATTGGTTTGGAAAATACTTTTAGAACATTCGACTATTTGTTAAATAAATATTGGTATATTTCATACGAAGAAATTAACTGAAATTTTGCGTTATAGCGAATTTTGTGTTTTTGTACCACTCTTCAATTTTATTTGTGTGGAAACTGATAATAAGCTACAATACAAGGAAATACTTCAACGGCCTCAAAAACTATCTTTTATAAAAAACATGGATAGTTTTTATTCTTTGAAATACATACGTACATATTACGTTTAGTTAAAGTTAATTAATGTTTACAGTCTTCGATGTTTCAACTAAGCCATTTTATTAATACGATTACAGATAGATGAAAATTTTAAATAATGTCTGTCCACTGACAATGTCTTTTTAGTCAGATCTCATTGTATATTTCTGAAAATTGATGTGTTATATTTAACAAGAAAAATTTGTATAAGTGTAATCTATTGTGGATGCATCTAGTGTGTTTGTTTTGTGTTTTATTTTTCACTTTGTTTTTATTATACGGATGTTTCTGTTTGGTTTCCGAATAAATAAATAAATAAGAGTAAACGTAGTTACAAGTAAATTTTTATTTCGCGCTTCGTAAAATCTTCGGTTTGTTACGTAATCCTCTTTTTAATGTATAAAGGTGTTGCGAGTAAACTGGCGAATTCTCCTTTATTACGCGTTTAAAAAGAATTAGGCGGCTTCGACTGCATTATTAACAAATCCACATAATGTTGCTATGGTGACCATACTTTTATATTCAGTTATTGTTATGTAATTAAATTACAAAATTAATTCACATTATTTCGAAAAAGGAAAATGTGTAATGGTTAAATTGTTAGTGTCAGGAGTGAGCCCGTAATGTGCTGTGTTTGGTGCGAGAGAAGCGATCATAAATTTCCACCTCAGTATTATTAGAGTTTTATTTAGCAAATTTAGAATGTCTTTAATTTTTGATAAATTAAAATCATGTAATCTATCTTTACCGAAAAAATAGGTATACTACATGTTAATTTCTAACATACATACATACAACGTATAAAAAAATGCGGAGTGAGTACAACGATCGACTCTCATCCTTGAGTTTCGATGATCGACTGTGCACTAAATATCTGTTAATGTGCGCATTAAACACTTTCCGGTACAGTGAAGGAAAAATTAATTTTATTTATTAACACTTCGTTGCATACATAATTATAATACAACCGACATATTTAATGAAAACAACTGAAAAATATATCGCAACTGGCGGCCTTATCGATTTGAAGGGATCACTTCCAGGGAAGGGAAGGGAAACTGGCATGTCAAATGTCAAAATCGAATCAAAATGGCATGCGTCCTACCATCTTGTCTATGAAATAAAGTGATCTATGAAAGGGATTCGATCTAAGACGAAGACCCATATAGGGACTGCATTACTGGATTATTATTACTATACTAGTAACAACATAGAAAATGGAACTATTAAGAGTTAGATAACGTAGAAGTTAATTAGACAAAGTGCGGAAAATATTATCGAAAATATTTTATATTTAGATTGACTCGCTACGATAGAATATATATTGGAAAAAGCGCAAAGAACTTGAGTGACCCAGAATCCGTGGATTATTAAAAGTTTTCAAAGAGCTGGCTCATAGTGATCGCAGCTGTTAATAAAAATATAATATTGCTGTGAGGAAAATGCTCTATAGATCGGTGAATTTTACCATGAATTAAACAAAAAATTTTGTTTCATGTTATGTTTTTATTTTGTCATATATTAAGAAAAAAACCGTTTGGACTTCCGTTGAGGACGGAAGAACAGTTACTGCAGACTGGTATGTCTAGGAAAACAATCGACAGCAGCGCTCTCGAAGCAGGATCCTCTTTCACCACGACAATGCTTCAGCGCAATCCGTAAAACGGACTGTTGAATATTGACCTGGCGCTCTGTGACTTTCATTTATTTCCAAGAACTAAAGATACAATTTTAGGTATTCGCTTTACGAGCCCTGAAGATGCGGTGAAAGCGTACGAAAATGTAATAAGAGATATAGAAGAGATCCCTAAGGAAGAATGGGTCAACTGCTTTTCTCGGTGGTTCCATCGAATTCGACGATGTGTACAGAGGAAAAGAGAATACTTCGAAAAACAATAAAAGTATTGGCAAATTTCTATTGGCCGTTTTTCATTTTCTAAACATTTTCAGTGTTACCTAGGTAAATATGTATCCTAAAATTATATAAAGGATATTCACTCTATTCATTACGAAAAGAATATGAAACTCGCTATAAGCCGCTTATTTGTTGTTCAAATGAAACGCATGACAGCGGGTCTTAAGTACTTTAATAGTCTCTTTACTGTTGTAATCTACTTTGAACTAACATAGCATTTTAAATTATTATTTGTTTTTTCATATATTTATAATTTTCAATCCAAGGAACGATGTTTGGGACCACCATTAATTTAAAATTAAGTTTATTAATAATTTTTTTGCTCCAACATAAATCTGAATATAAGTATTTTATTTTAAGTAAACATTGCGTTTATACGTGGCTTAACATAATTCTTGGCGAACCGCTATTTGTTTTGGCTTGGAAGAAACAAAAAGCCGACATCTATTTGCTTTAGTAAAATATCAACAGGCGAAAAAGTCTGTTCTATGATCTATTGAAGGTGTAACTATATACATAAAAAGTAAAAGATACACTATACTACTAAGCAAGCATTTTCAAAAAAAAAACTAGCAATCCAGTCATTTGTTATGAGAACAGACTTTGGAGAACACAGATAACTAGTTTGGCAATAAATACATTCCTTTTTTTAACTGTATAATTATTTTGAATTTGGAAAACTAGGGACATAGCTACTACTAACAAAAAAAACTAGGGATCAAAATACAACCAGAAATGGGGTGTTAAAGAAAATAGGATTACATCGTTCGCTTTGCAAAAAAGGGTATGGAGTCGGTCATATTCTAGACACTTCAAAAGCTTGGTATTAGCGGTACCATCGTATATCGTACAATCAACAGATACAACAACACTTCGTCTGTTGAGTATCAACAAAGATCGGGGCGGCCGCTTGCCGTTTCGACGATTTCTGGTTTTAACTAAAGTTAAAACCAGAAATCGTCGAAACCTTATTAAGAAGCAAATAATCTTACCGCGAGAAGTGAAGACTCCTGCTAGAACGCGTAATATAAAACAAGACCTGAAGCTTGGTGCTTATCGTCGATATACAGGACATGCCTTAAATAAATCTTTACAATTAAAGAGAGTGGATCGATCAAAACGCCTTCTGTCGTGATATGCAAGTGCACAGAAATATCCTCTTTACCGATGAAAAAATTTCTACGATTGAAGAGCACTCATTAAGCAAAATGATAAAGTGTACGCTCACAGTTCTAAAGAAGCTGCTCAAGTGGAAAGGTACAAGGTGGTCATCATCCTGCGTCAGTGATGGTTTAGTGGGTGTGTCTTATTAAGGAATCACAAAACTAAAACGTTTGTGTGAAATAAGACTGAAAACTTCACTCTAAGTGTATCGATACAGTCAAGGACATAACAGCATCTGGTCACAAACACGAACTACCGAAGCCTGGCTTGCAGTGGCGAAATTTCCTGAACAGTGCGTAAATCCATAGATTCCTGGCCAAACAGATTAAAGGCCTGTATGAAGGCAATAGGTGGAAATTTCGGCATTTGTAACAGAACTGGTGGCTGGTACATATTCTATAATAAATCTGTTTCGAGAATTATTAATACTAAAAAATACCACTTTATTCTAGTATAAAACTATTGGCACAATATTTTTTTATTCCTGTACCTGAAATATTTGGTTGTATATTCAAGTCAATTAAAAACTGAATTCCGATTCAGCATTCCGTTTAGTTCATGTCGATAATATTTACGTTTATTTTGATAGAGATATTACTAAATAGTTCGTATTACTTTTAGTGCGATGGTACGAGTATACTGCGATGCAAAAAGTCAATGACGTGTGTCGGTCACAGGAGGCTGATCACCTACTTTCCTAATATGAAAATAATCAAATACAGAAATCTGAGACAAAGATCATAATTTTTTGGATAGCTGTACTCAAAATTATATTAGGTAACAATGTGCTTTTAATGTATTATAAAAATACCACAATTTTTTTACTCATACAAATATATTTGTCAATTCACCCTCTTGTAAACAGAGTCCATTAAAACATCTCGCAAACTTACGTTTACATTTAGTAATTGAAAGTGCCATAAATGTGGCATGAGGGGAGAACACAAAGGTATCCCACAACGCAATAAAAAGACGAAAAACGTTAAAACTTTTCAAAAGCAAAGCCATTATGTCTATTGTCAGTTTCCCCACAAATAAAAAAAACCACTCGCATAATTGAATATCCTGTACCCGGTAGATAAGTAGCGGTCTCGTTTACCGAAGGCTATGTATCGGAAAAAGTACTCGAATGTCTGAAAAATCTTAGGTACGTATGCCCCTAACGAACAAGAATAAAAATATTGCCTTAACAGGAGTGTGTACGACGAATTTAAAAGATTAGTCAATAAGATCAGACAAAGTCTAGAAGGGCGAGCTCACGACTTGTTTGCAGAGAATTAGATAAAGTGCTACATAATATGCTTTAATGTGCTGTTATGTTACCGCAAATATAATGAACCGAATGTTTTGACCCCTAGAACAAAAATGTCTAGGAACTTTTTCTTAGTTTTGGGCGTCGTCAAAATATTGTTACAACTCATATTATGAATATCTTTCAATAGGGTTTATATTTTAAGTCATTAGCTAACACTGGTGATTTTTAACAAAATAATATAAATATACAATAGTAACATAAAACAACATTTAGCTTCTTAAAGAAATGTAAAAAATACATTGTAATTATGTTAAAAATCATATTATCTTAATAAAATAATTCATAGAATTTTGTTGATATTTTTTTCTTATATACTTTGTCCATTATAAATTTAGCTATTCCTAGTTCTCATTATCTAATATATTATAAATAGTACTAATCTTATACAAGATCTTTTCTACTGAAAGATAATTTAATGCTAACCAAACCATTATTGATCTCGATGTACAAAAAAATAATGAATGGTATATTATTATTAAACTTACATTTTTATGTAATTTTGGACTACAGTCCGCATTAAATCCTATTAAAAACTATCTTCTGTAAATGTTTATTCTTTTAAAAGAGGTTTAGAGAAATACTGCGCGACTATTCAGCAAAAAGTATTTTATAAATGGAACCTCTTTCCTTAGCCCAACGGATGCCAAACCACGGCACCATATGCAAGGCTGTTTGTTTGGTTTACTTGCCAAGTGACAATAACGTAAATTCATATCCTTTTATACATCAAAACAAGTACAAAATTAATTAAAATTTAAACTTAATGAATTTATTTGCAAAACTTAACATACTTGAAATATAAAACAGAATCTCATTAATCGTTCAATAAATGAATTTACTCTTCAAAGACGGCCAGTATATGAATCTAAATATGAATCAAACATTTTCTAATCAGCTCTGCACGTTAGACATACATTTTCATACTTTATAACCTGTTCATCGCGACGTCGTACAACGACATAATTATGCTTTATTCTTATTTCTTTCAAGAGTCAAAACATTGTTTCGACTTTAATTCATATTAACTGAGGTGTGATTCTCGTAAGACTTCTTTAAAGATATAATTACGTATTGTTTTGTTCAGAGGACTTTAGAAAGTCGAAGCCGTGTTTAACGCTAACTTTGTTTACGTTCATTCATTCTGTTTGCTGTAGAATTGCGCAGTGTTGTTGAAAAGTTTACGTTATTAGTTCGTACAATCAGCCCGGTGACAATTCTGAGTCGGCAGAGCGGGAAAATTGTTCAACTTGAGTCGTATCGCGTTGATTAGGTACTTTATATCATCATTTAGTAAATATATTTCATTGAAGTGATCTTTTATGCCCATAATAATTATTTAGTTGAAATATTATATTCAGTTACGTTTAGTTTTAATAGTTCTGCTTGCGTATCCACTACATTAATGATCATGTCTCTTCTATTGTGTTTAGCTCCTCTTTTTGTCTGGCCGCGAACCCTATTTAAAAATACTACTTTCTTACTCATAATTAAATAAGGATTAAATTACAAGTAACAGATAACTCAGGTGAGAATTAATGTGCCTTCAACATGCAATACATCGCGATACCTGCGGTATCCCATTTTACATGAATTCGAAGAAACGCGGCCTTTTTGGCCACTACTTGGCGTTTTTAGTTGTGGAGTGGAAACTTAATATAATCGATTACTTTGAAAAAAGATATCAATTAGCAAAGAAATTTGAACTACAGGAATCATTAATCGGGTGAAAGCAAAGAAAAATTATGGAATCTGTAAAAATGACGTAACCTTTTAAAGATTTTCATGTGCAAGTAAGATATAAAACTTGTCCTGAACGAAACACAGTTTGGTTTCAAGCTAAGCAGATGTTTAAAAGACTAAACGAAATACTGGGGGAGAGGGCAACCAAAAAGTGATGGTAAAATTTCCACGTACTTTAAGTGGATATTTTTCGTGAAAAGAAGAAAATCATGAACTCACCAGACGACGAATTAGAATATATGAAGCTTCCGACTTCAACAAAACTACGACTAACCTTGTTTTATGCATAGTTGTGTTGTTTTTATTATGTAACATTTTATAAAACATTATTGTTTTATTTAGATTCCGGTCCCAATTAGACAAACTTGATAAGTTTAGTAGTAGTAGCAGTAGTAGTAGTAGTAGAAAGATGACCCCGACTTACGCGACTTCGATTTACACGGCTATCGAAAGTTCCACATATTATTATGTAACTCCGAGGTATGACTGTACAAAAATATCATTATACAAAATGTAAAAAGCCACATTGAAGGGCATATATGTCACTCGCAGATAACAAGCGACAGTGTCGGGGTGGTGTGATGGAATTTTTAAATATTTTGTACAGCGGATGTGGACACAATACCTCACGTCACTTCATTGTTAACGGCTGATTGTTATATGCTATGTTTGAATTAAGATTATTGGATAAATTCCGAAAAATCTTTTTGAAAGATGGAACTATTCCTGACAGATTTTTTTAAACTTAAAACGAGAAGAGTGTTAAAATTGGTTTGAATTATTTATCAACTAGCGGAATAGACATTGTTCTGTACACATGTCGAACACAAAAATTAACAGAAACAATTACCTAATTATAAATGTAAAGTAATTGAATACAGTCGTTTAAGAGATTATTTACAAATAGACGCACAGAAGATTTGTATATTTAAAAATAGAAATCAGCAATGTCATTAGTATGTATTTTATAAGAGAATTTAATTATTATCACACGTTCTTAGGCTCTGTGGAAATTTTATGTAAAAATAACTTCCGATACCGGGAATCGAACCCGAGCCTCCTGGGTGAGAGCCAGGTATCCTAGCCACTAGACCATATCGGATATATAAGCATTGGTAAATTATAAATTATGTTCTTTCATGTATTAATTCAAATCATCAGTCAACTAGCTAAGCTTTTAAAATTAGAATACATTTTTGAGCCGAGATCTCCCTGCGTCAGATTTGAACAAAATATATTTTCATCTTCTATATTGGTCGTTCAAGTATTACGTAAGCAAATTTATGCCTCACCCCCTTTCCTCTTGTACCATACATTTTTTTTTGGTGGAATCCTCGAAAATGCAAATAGTTTTCAAGCATAGACAATGTGTGGGTAATATGTTTAAAAAAAGTAAATAATAACTGCTGACGTCATTGCCAAATAGGAAAATCAATCATAACCCTCCCATATAGTGGTACGTAACCACACTTGACGGCCCGTAAACAATAGGAGAAATGTAAAGGAATTATCAATCAATATTATCTTTTTCTTACTATCGTTATTTTACCTAGTAGCGAAATGATGTGTTATAATTCTTTATTTTTAAAATACGTATTCAATTAAGCATTTAATTTAGTACAATAGTCTCAGTTTAACTTACGCCGCTAGACGCGTCTAATTAATGATAAAGTTCGTTGTCCATTCTAAGCTATCGAATTATATTTCAATATGAGTTTGTGATTGAAACACTAAACTTTGAAATAAAATTGGAATTGTGAATCCGCAGTGAGGCTATGGAATGAACTTCCTTCCTGTATATATCCGCTTAGATTCTTCCGTATCTTTTTAAAACTCTATGTACTCTACAAACAATGTCCAAATTGTATCTCTATACTTTGTTGAAGTTATTGTAACTCATGTTTCCTTTTCCATGTGTCCTTTTCATGGAAACAACATAATTGCTTTGTTTTTTTTCATTATTTATGTATAAGTTATTTTAGATCTTATGTAGTTTTGTACTTCTTTACTAAATGAAAAAATCCTTTCTTTGATTGTCTGGAAGAGATTGCGCATAAGCGATAAGGTGGTCATTTGCCCTTTTTATGGTTTAAATAATTTAACTGTACTGTATTTCTTGCAAGTGTAAATAAATAAAAATCAATGAAAACAAATGTTTGAATTCGGGTCATGTTTTATTATTATTCTGTAGCATGCATCGAGTCAAGTGTCAAAGTTGGTTAGGTTGAACATGTCTGGGACGAGAGCGGTGTGGGCTTTTAATGAAAGAAATATTTGAAACAGAATGAACATGAGCAATATTTTTTGCACTCATTAACGAAATACGAGAGTTGACTTTTGAGTATATTATCGCATGTAGTGGACGAGAAGCTTGAGAGCTTCTAGTTGCCAAACTGAAAACTCATTTCATCTGTTTTACATTTCTAATACAGTTCGGATCTCATTCAATCTGAATCGTAATTAATGAAACGGCGATAATTAAAGTGGATTTCTGACTTTGATTAGCATACCTAGTTTTATCAGTTGAAATGAAGCCTCTGGTAAGTGGATACGACTTTGTAAAGGCCGAAAAAGGGTGATAGGTATTTACAATAAGATTTATAGTGGGATAGTATTCAAACGTTTATATTATCTTTTTTTTCATATATTAGCGACAGAACGTTACAGCGAACAAAAAAAGAATCAATTATTTATTTGGTTGTAAGTTTTTATTTTTTTAAATAAAACAGTTACTTTCCGATACCGGGAATCGAACCCGAGCCTCCTGGGTGAGAGCCAGGTATCCTAGCCACTAGACCATATCGGATTCACCATACTGAGGCCAATTGATAAATCTATTTTGCTAAACGAATAAATGAATGTTAATCACTGGGCACATTGGACAAGAACCGGTGTATTACCGGACGTTGGCCTGGCCACATTGAATGAATAGTCTAAGATCCGGGATTAGAAAAATAAACCCTCATCTGTTATTTAGATAAAACAATTTTTTATAAGCTGATTTCAATATCATGAACTTATAAAAACAGCCTCTGCCATCATGCTGCTGCCGCCTGCTGCAATTAATAGTAATTAATTAATTAACGACTAATTTATTTTTAATTTTAACTTTCTCATGTTAGTTACATACAAAAATTGTTTCATATAAATAACAGATGAAGGTATATTTTTCTAATCCCGGATCTTAGACTAGAATGAATGTGGTAGCAGTCAAAACATTAGAAATTATTTAAAGTTATATCTAAATTTAATAAAATCAAATAAGCAAATTTTGTTTATTTATAAAAATAATTATATTTATAAAATACTGGAACACAATACGTTCTTCAACATAACTCGAATGAAACTGTCAAGTACGTTTGATCATAAATATTGTTTTACACGTACAATACAATGTTCTGGGTAAAACAAATTACTCCCATTGTGAATACTTTTTGTGCGAATAAATTTTAGGTCGCACTTCGTGTTGTGCCTGAATGTATAGTTATGTATGGAAACTAGCTGTTGATATAGTGTAGGCAATAACGAACTATGAAAAAGGAATTGGTAAAACATACGGAAGTGATACTTAGTCTGGACTCTATATATTTTATGTGTATAAGAAATGGGGAGAAACTTTGATTTATACTATGTTATTATGATGTTTGAAATAGTCTTTTCTGAGCAGCAAAGGATTCGTCTTTCCATACGAGTGATTAATTTAAATTTAAAAAATTCTCATTAATTACATAAATAATGAGATGAAGATGAGACTTACTTATTCCAACGAACCAAGTCTTAAATGCGTTTCAAGTTCAGTGTTCCAGTTTCTATATTCATTGAAGTTGACTAATGCTGGTTAGAATTCTCAATTGTAAATGGTCGACGATGCCATTCTCCAGATTACTCATAGAATGATAAACACTGACTTGTTTTTTGTTTATAATTTAAAAACACATTCACAGGTTAAATATTTTAATGAAAATTTTAATACGGCTTTAATTATTATTACAACATTATTTGATTTCCTTATATCACATTCATAAGTGCATTACAGCATTGTAACGGAGTAGCTGTCACTATAAGAACCGTGTATGAACAAGTGAAGTAATTGGATTGGTGAATTCGGAATATGAATATACTGCTGTTGCGTAATTGTATATATATTCATGTTTTTGATCAATTGTTCAATGAAAAGTTTGGTGGCCGGAGCTAAGGCAGCTAATTCTAGTACTATGGTCAATTTAGCTTAAAAAACAAGAAATATCTTGTTAACCCGTAACAGCCAACATGTTTCTGAATCTTCATTGAATTTTTTTAAGGCTCTCTACCCAATCAAGATCAATGCTTCTCCAGGAGCCGAACCCATTTCCAAGTTATACATAACATAATATGGCCTTCAGGGAGGCAGAGATTAATTTGTATAATCAAAAATTGAAAAAGTTTAATTACAGCAACAACTCTCCAAACCACGTAGGGTAGCCTGTTAATTAAAATATCAGTAATACAGTTGGGCTGTTTAATTGTGGCTCAAAAATAATATTTCATATGCGAATAAAATTATTTATCGAACGGAGAATTTGTATGGATTTATTTAAACTGTAGGTACATAGGGCGTACCTTTTATTCGGGGACTATAATAGACGCTTCAATTATCGTTATTGTTTCAGTTATACTAACAGTAACAGTAACCTATTTTCCTATGAATAGAATAAATCACATCGGAAGGTCAACCAAAAGAAAATTTATATCAGTTACTTAAACTGATATGACTTATATATTTAGTATGTGTATTAAAAGAGGCTTAATGGTATATAAAGTCTCATACACATACTAATAAAATCTACCAACAAACCAAAATTATTACGATTAAACAACTGTATGTTTATAGCACCTGTGTCTTAAATTAAAAAAAAAAATAACTCTCTCCATAGTAGCTTATCATTTAAAAAAATCAAATACGAGCGAGTTTGCTCATCATGCCAAAGCGGCGTACAAATTATTTGAAGAAGTATAAGAAGTAAGGTATAAGGTATGAGGGTGTGCAATTATTTAATCAATTACCGTCTAAAATTGCAATATTAGCGCGCTTAATATATTCAAAAAGGCATTAAAGATGCAAGTTAAAGTGAACATAGTAGGCTAAAATTGGGACGGCTAATGGCGACGTGTATCTCACTAGTATATACATATTGAGTTTCTCATGTAAAGAAAATACATTTTTGTAATGAGAAATAAAGTTGTTTAAATATTCTAATAGTTAGATTAAGGGGTGACCACTCGTTGTGGTCAGATGAATACCATGCCTACCGTATATTTTTTTAATGTACGGAACATGAACTTTGGGTCTTCTAAATGTTACCCTCAAAGTCGCTGATGCTAAGTATGAGTCTTAACTAAGTTATTCCTTCCAAATGTTGTAACGGCTTTTTCAATAATTAAATAAATAAAACGAATAGGATTGATAACTGATGATAGATGTTGACAAGTCACGGTAAATTCTTGTTATATCTTTACAGGTTCAGGGTTAGACAAAGTGCTGCCAGTCTTTGTAACAATACAGCTGAAGAGACGGCGTTACATGTCCTAACCGACTGCCATTGTATGGATACGACAGGTATAACACTGTAAATGCTATGGGAAAATAAGTAACAGAGATAATCCTTAAATACATAAGGTTCAATAATACGTTAAAAGATGTTTGATTTAATTCTTCTGTAACCAACCTTTGTACTATTTACATACATTTATTAAGAGTTATTACTTAATTAAAGTAAGAACTTATCACTCACTATTTTTCAGCCATGCGATGACAGGACATAGATCATAAACATGTATTGGCCTGAACATTCGTTTATAAGGTACAAGGTAAAAGAGGTTTTGATTTTTAAAAGTTTATTTTTTTTAGGATTATATTAAATAATTAGATATTATAGATATATTATGTAGCGTTTTGAATGCAAAATTGTTGTGTTATTTATGCTTTTATTTATGTAAACTTTGCAAATAAAAAGTAATAAAAGCGATCTCTTTAACGCAGCTATTGCAAGGAAAAAACTAAAAAAGAAATAGTAAAGGTAAAAGTGCAAAAAGTACACAACCAACTCAACAAAAAAAAATAAACAATTACAAAGCAATGATATATAAATAAGAAATAAACTATAAACAAAAACGTAAATCTTACGGGTTATTAATTACAACACAGAAAAAGAAAATACATGAATTACAAAAGTGACGATTGAGCAGGATAGGATATGATTAGGAAGTGTTTACGTACGGAGGCACAGGTGAGATATTAATATTAACTTGTTTAGTATTAAGATATTTATATAAATATAATATTATGCTATTCATATACGTAGTCGACTAGTTGAAGTTTCGTATATCTTGCACCATACAATGCGGGAAGACCTAGCACGGAACGCAGCAATATGTCAAGTTTGACGTTTATCCAATATACTACGTGATATAGGGAACGCGACTAGATCTAATCGTCGACTCCAAGTTTCATATCGGCCAGCTCTGCTGGGATTGCAATCAGAACTTATTGTCACAATATTGCATAATATGAGCTAAACTTCAACAATCTTCGC